>NW_020897692.1:13060508-13120293 GCF_003984885.1 Neopelma chrysocephalum
CTTTCTTTCTTTCTTTCTTTCTTTCTTTCTTTCTTTCTTTCTTTCTTCCTTTCTTTCTTTCTTTCTTCCTTTCTTCCTTTCTCCCTTCCTTTCTTTCTTTCTTTTTCTTTCTTTCTTTCTTTTTCTTTCTTTCTTTTTCTGTTTCTTTCTTTCTTCTTTCTTTTTCTTTCCTCTCATGCATTTCAATCCTACATGATTTGGGAGCTGACCTATTTTTGATCATTGACTGTAGTACTGGAGCAACATGGAAATATATGCCATAAAATACGAAGCAAAATTAGCATTTTATTCTAGTACTATATTTTCTACATTATTTTCTTCATATTTGAAAGTCAGGTTTTGTTTTATTTTATTTTATTTTATTTTGTTTAATGGAAAAATACTGGTTCTCTTTACTGGGATTCACTCCAGTGCTGAAAACACTAGTATTTGTAGTACATCAATTTACAAAACTTGATAGATAGTTAGGCTGAAGAAAAATGTAGTGAGATACGAATGCCAGAGAAGATGAAGTTCCTAACTGGGCACCTTATGCACCTTATGTCCTGCTTGCACTGAGCGCAGTGCCTCAAAAGGGAATGGGCAGTCACGGAGCGCGGCACTGGCTCTTCTGTCCTTAGCTAGCAGGAATTGGTAATAAAACCAACAGCCGAGAGGAAAGCCAAGATATGGCACTGGCATTAACAAGAAACCCCTCTAGAAAAGCCTGAAGCAGGGACAGAAGTATCTTCAACACTGAGACTGCTCTGTGACTAGCATGTCAAGAGGACATTGAGAAGGAGACCAACTTATGTGTATCTAACTCATGCCCTGTGGTGAAGATAAATCAAGAAGCAAAGAAGGAAACTCAGCCATTTCTGTCATTAGTATGGTGTGAGCTGGCTGTGCATCCATTGAAAAGGGAAAATTCAGCTAGAGAAACAGCAAGAGGGTCAGAAGCCAAAGCCTGTGTGAAACATGCTTGTTTCTCCAAATATCTCCAGAGCAAAGCAGACATGTACCTGGAATGGTCCCACTCTGAAGTGCCCCATTCCATTCTCCAGGAACAGGGTTTGCCACTGAAAAGCATCTGTGCAGCTGTGAAGGCAAACGGAGAAGAGTGGATCCTGAGCAAGGTTCAGACAGGTTCAGCCACTCAAAGCAGCTGCCTGCATGATAGAAGAGTTGAAAACCATCGTGAGAGAGAAATGGTCTGTTGAAATGAGTGCCTCATGGATGTATGTGTTGTGCATCCCTTTCTCAAGGTGATAGATGAGCCCTGACAGAGCAGGAGTGCTGGGAAGGAAACCTTGTAGCGACAATTCACTTTCAAATCTCTCTTCTTCCCTTATCAAGTAATATTGCTCTTCTACTTCAAGAGAAAGGACTGGGAATTTTTCAGCCTGACATTGACTTCATTCATTTTACCAGTTTTTATGTTCCTCTGTGGTGAAACCTCATTGTACCTGAAAAAGTAGGAAACTTTGAGGCATACCCTAAAGAAAGGAATCCCAGCTCTGCTTTCTGGGTGTGGGACACCTCCTGCTCTGAATGTCTCATGTGTGTGCACCAGGATCTGTCCTCCCAGACACCTTTTGCTGAATGAGGCTGTATAATACTGTAGAAGTTCCTTTATGAAGAGTTTCCCTGTTGCAGGACTCAAATTGTGTGAACAATTTCTATTGCATTTCTGTAGGCCTTGCTTGACATGACTTTAGAAGTTGTAAGCTGTAATGTTTATACTTATAGACTGTGTGAAAATATGTAATGTTTATACTTGTTAGCTGTGTGTCTAATTATAAGGTTTGAGAACATAGTATGTTTATAGCAAGAAAGCCTTGAGAAAGTACAGATAAAGGTACACCTGCAGATTTCAGGTCCAATGAACTGGAGACATGAGACGCGTGTACAGACTGAGCTATCCAATCACCTTGTTGTAAGCATGTGCCCAAAACAAACTAAACTGTATAAAAGTTGACTTATTTAAATAATAAATTGGACATTTTGCCTGATCATATTGGTCGTTTGCATGTGTTCCTTAGCTCTCTGCCCACATTTCCCAAGGGCATTTTGTGCAATGTTCCATCAGAAAGTTTTAAATTTATTCGCTTTGTATTGCATTTTGTGGCATTAAGATTTGAAGTATTCAGGAGGAGGAACAAAGGTCCTGTTTCAGAAATGCTGGCATGTGCAGACAGAGGGAAAGATAAAGTGGACGGCAGCATCTTCTCTATTTTTTGTAGTCAGACATGCTCACCCAGAGCACCAACTGCTAACAACAGCTCAGACATCCCCAGGCCTAAGACTTGACTGGTAACAGGCTCCAGAGGATGAACTGGGCAGACTGGTGCTAGCAGCTGGCTGTGCTGGGCTTCCCAAAGGTCTCCCATTCTTTGGTCTCAGTACTCAGCTTGATGCCACAGGAGACTCAGTGTCTGAGTAAGTGGGTCTTTATGTGTCCTCAGCCATAAAACAGAGGGTCAATGTGGTCTCGAAACAAAATTATTCAATTGAAAATCATTGTTAGCAATCATTCACTCAGATCCACAACACTGAAATTCCTATAAACACATATTTTAAAGCCAGATATTTCTATTCCTGAAAGCATAGAAGTTGTATCTTTTTCTTTTTTAAAGAGTTATTGTTCAGCAGACAAACGGAAATGTGACCATTACGTAGAACAAGACGTAGTAAAGAGAACAAATCCTTCAGCTCCCTGGCAACAAAATAGTATTTAAACATATTCAGGATTTTCTCTTTGTCCAGGCATGTCTGGAAAAAAATCAATCTTATGATCCACATGCCACAGGAATCTCATTTTTAAATTTAACTCTCAAAGGGATTCTCTTTTGATCCTTCTGATCAGACAAGAACAATTACTGTGCCTCTAAGCTCTCCTGTGCCTCCAGTCTCCAATTAGTCACATCTGATAACATTTTTTCAAAGTAAAAATAAGGTCATCTCTTCAACTGTTAATGTCTAAATCAGGTGATACTATCACAACTCACTCACAAAACAACAGCCAGCCCAGGGCCTTCTGCATCCAGGTTTTCAAAATCATCACCTTTCAAAAACCTTTGTTCAGGGCTGAGGGAAAGCCAGTGATTGAATCTTGGTTTGGTTGAGATACCTCCTGGTGTTTTGAGAAATAGAGGCTAAGCCAAAGCACTTGACTGCCTGTGTTTCATTTCACTAAACAAACCTTCTGAGATCAGTGGGATACTGACACATCCCAAATTGAGCCTGTACTTAAGTGCAGTGAATCCAGGACTTTCTCCCCCACATTTTTCCAGTTTGTTTCTTCTTTTCAAAACTTTGAACTGTGTTGTGCATCTTTTCTTTAGCTGTCCTTTCAATTCTGTCACGGAGAAAGGTCACAGTCTTCACATATTATTGGTTTTCCTGTCTGATTTCAGTCAGGCCTCAAAGGCAGCAGCTTGTCACCTAAATTTGTACAAGATGAAAAGCCATGTTGGGCATGATGGTACTCGAGCTTATTGTTGAAGCATTTCCCCTCCTCATCAGGGTATCCTTCTTTAGGCATGTCTTGGTTTGAGTTGCCTCCCCTCGGGAGCCGAGGGGCCTAGAGGTGATTGGGTCCCAGGAGAGTTCCCCCTGAGGATCCAATCGCAGCTCTTCTTGTTCGCTCCTGTGAAAATTAGATATACACAACAACCGGACACTGTTGGCAGGCAGTCTGTGTGTGTGAGAGTGTGAGAGAGAGAGACAAGCCGGAGGGGTGGACGGGGGCCCCCCACTCGGGGTGGGGGGCTGTGCCCCGCGACCCTGGCTTGGCCAGGGCTGGAGGCAGCATGTAAGAGTGTGTGTGTGTTGTGAGAGAGAGACTCACAACAGCTGAGGTAAGAGGGAGAGAGGCAAGCCTTCGGCCAGGCCCTCTTCCCCCCCAGCCAGACTGCAGAGCTTGGGGCAGCTCATAACTGGACCAAATGCCTGTAGCCAGCTAGGGGGCTTTTTTCCCCCCACTGCATGAGGTGGATTTTAAGGTTCAGTGTTTTAAGCTGAGCCAAGGAGATGGGCTGAAAGAAGCTCAGTGCCAGGAGAAGAAGAACTCCAGGTGAAATTGGAGACGGGCCGAGCAGGCTTGGAGGTGCCTACATTGGTTTTGGACGTGGACTACCGAAATTGAGAGCTGCAGCAGCCGGAGAAGACTGAGAGAGCCAATTAGCAGCAGGCGTGTTCCGGGTAAGAACCTAAAACAGCATCTTACCCCTGGGAGGAAACCTTCATGAAACCAAGGAGGAAGGACTCAGAGCTATCTCCTTGGACCTCATGATGAAGAGGAGACATCAGCACAGAGCTGAGACTGGTGGGGGGTGGTTAGAAGGAACCCTTTTCCCTGATACCCCAATGAGAGAAAGACTGCTTACCTATCAGCCTGAGGGCTTCTCCTGAACTGATTGTGGGAGGGGCTTGAGGGATAATAGAGCTGTGATAATATTGTGTATATATAATTGCTTTAATTTGTACAGTATTTATTTTGTATAGTAATAAATGTATACATATTCCGTTCCCCCATACGGAGGTGTGCCTGCCTGAAAATTTCTCTTCGATGTTGAGGTAAACTGGGGGGGGGAAGCTTGGAGGTTGGATTTTTGTGGGGTCAAACCCACACAAGGCAAGTACCAACAAAACCAACCATTCAAAACAAAATATTAGTGGGAAAAAATCCCACAACTTTTTATTCAAGAAAGGTCATGAAAAATGAAAGAGGAGGCTAGTAAAAAAACTGCAAATCTTCTCCTTTCATGTGGGACCTGGCTTTTCCCCTGGTGTAGGGCAGAGATGGGGCCAGCCCAGCAGGGGAGCCAAAACCGAGCCACACTGTGAGGACACAGACCCACAGCAGCATCTGTCCCACCTAGTGGGCTCTTAATGCCTCAAATACCTCAGAGGTGGGAATGTCCCGCCTTCATCATTTTGGACAGCACTGCTAGGGAGCCAAAGCAGGAGATAGCCAACAGGACAGCTAACAGAGGGAGGCAGCAGCAGGTGTTAGTCTCAGATTTGAGATCTGGGAAGTTCTGGGTTCTTAGGAACACTCCTGGGAGATCTCTGGAGATAAAGCTGCAAGTTAATTAGAGGAGGTTTTCTGGGGAGGTTTGATCCGGGGGCTTGTGGAAATGCTGCCAAGTTCTGTCAGCTCCAGGACTGTTACCCACTGCTGCTCTTCCATGGAGGCACCATTGATGTCAGGGGAGACCTGGAGCATATCAAGCATGACTACATGGATCCCAGAGTGGTAGCCAAGGGCACAGGGGCCAAAGAAGTGTCTCCTCAGTCCTGTCAGTGAGGGAAAGGTCTTGAGGCAGAGTGGATGAATCCTACAGGTCAAAAAGGCATTGCATAGCTGGTGTCAATAACAAAGATTTGTCTTCAAGACCTTGGAAGGCTTTCTGGTGATCAAGAACTTCTTGGAAGTGACTGGATCCCTATGACCAAGTAGGGATAAAAAATGTCTTTGCCAATGTGCTGCCCAACCTGGTGAGGAGAAATTTTACACTGGAAGTGATGGGGGAGGAGAAATAATGATGACCTACAATGAAGCGAGGAATTGATTGGCGAGGAAAGGGTGTGGGGTGATATGGACAAGAGACCTTATAATCAACATAAGGCAGAAAGGAGCAGAAAGGGGGCCATCCTAAGGGTACACGCACAAATAAGGGTTAGCCTGCATGACAGCATAATGGGGTAAGACCTCATACCTTTTTTGGGAAATTGGCACAACTGGGAGTTGCCTTAATGTGAGAGAGCAATGGAGCTCTGCTTTGGGAAGGGACACAAGCCAGCTGAGAACTTATGAGTCAGGGTTAGAGGCTAAATCGTCATGGATGGCATGATGGGTGATGGGTGTCTGGCACAGACCATCTGATCAGGAAGAAGTAGAAAAAGCCTTTTTCAGACAACTGGAAGAACCATATATAAAAATGGTGTGTATATATAGCTAAAACAAGAAAGGTTTTATATACATAAACCCGAGACAGTGGGGAGGCACCATGCGACTTGGTCTCCCTTCTGGGAGGAAACCCGGGCCAGAATATTGGAGACCTCAATCCAGACAGAGTTCTGTAGGAGGATGCCACTATACAAACCTCAGACACCAGGCAGTGCCTGGTTCCTTCGCCTTGGGTAAGGGACAGTGATGGTGTCCTTGTGGTGGGACATGTGCAGCGGGAGCTGTTGGCAGGCGAAGGAATTGCGGAGGAGGTGAGCAGCTGCACCCTGTCAGGAAGAGTGAGCAAGAGATTGACAGGCTCTTTGCAGAGGCTGAACAGCCCCAAGGTCCCTTCCAAATGGAATTATTCCATGATTCTATGCTAGGAGGACAAACAAAAGTAAGCAGATCTTCCTTCATAGAAGCAGGAAGGAAGCTCTGAGAATGGGTGATAGGTAGTGTGAACAGATCTGTAGAGCTATGATAACTTAATAATGCTGAATAATGCTGAAGGTGTAACCTAGATCCAAGGTTTTGAACTCAGCTCTGAGGATGATGTGGAGCAACAAGAATGCTGAGATGGCTAAAAAGTGTGACTTGGAAAGAAATATTAAACAGACTCAGATTGTTAACTGAAAGAAGACAAATAGAATGAAAAAACATTATAGGAGTCTGCAAATGCTTCAAACTATACTTGGACAGTTCCAAAGAGGAAGGAAATCTCCTAGTCTATGCTTGTGGGTATGACAAAAATACAGCATTCTAAATCTTCACAGATTCCTAAAAGACTGGCCTATTATCTAGAGCCATATGGACAGCCAATCACATGGAAAGTCCCTAGCAGCAAGAGTTTTTGTTAAGTGTTTTCACCCACTGAAGAAAATGCCATAACCTGCTACATTTCCCTGAGTTCCAGCCCTGGATAATTGCCCTTTGCTTCTGGCAATGAATTGTCGCCTTGGTTTGCCTGTTTCCACAGATACCTGGGAAGCTTTCTTTTGCCTTCAGGTTCCATATTGCATTGCCACAGCACTCCCTAGATGAGGTAGACAGTGGGGGCTCAAAGCATTACCAGGCTATGTGTCTTCATCAACGAAACAATAAGCACAGAGAGGAAATTGATATTTATAGATCCACTGCCTTCATGGACATAAACATGTAGGGAAAGTAAGGCAAAGGATTGGTAGAGTTAGATAAAAAGAGATGGGGTTGTTTTGGGTTTGTGGTTTTTTTTTCCCTGGCGTAAATATCTAGATTAGTGAAGATCCTGCGTTTTCTTCTTGTTCCACTCTGGTTGACTCTGGCCAGCTGATAGATAGCCACTCTCTCCCTACCCCTCCTCAACAGGATAGGAAGAGAAAATAAAATGACAAAGCTCATGGGTCGAGATAAGGACAGGGAGATTGCTCACCAATTACCATGCTGAGCCAAACATACTGAATATGGGGAAGAATAATTTGCTTTATTGCCAACAAAAAAAAAAGAAACAGAATTGGAAGCTGAGAAACAAAGACAAAACCTAAAACACCCAAACGCCCCACCTTCTTCCCAGCTTCAGCTTCACTCCTCCATTCCCAACACTTCTGTCTCCCCCACCCCGAGTGGCACAGGGGATGGAGAACACTGCTATGGTCAATCCATAACAGCTTCTCTCTCCTGCTCCTTCCTCCTCATGCTGCTCCCCTGCTCCAGTGGGGATTGTCCACAGGTTGCAATCCTTTGGGAGAACCTACCCCAGTCGGTCCTCTCCATGGACTGAGGGGAAACCTCTGCTTAGTGCCTGGGGTGCCTTCTGCCCCTACTTCTTCTCTCACCTTGGTGCCTGCAGGGCTGTTTCTCACTCTTTTTTCCTCACTGCATTCTGCTCTTTGGAGTTCTTGCCTTTTCTTGAACATGCTGCCCTCAGGGCACCCACCCTCCATCAGCTGTTGGCTCAGCCGTGCCCTGCCATGGGTGGGTCGGAACTGTCTGTGTCCGGCACGGGGCAGCACGGCCCTCCCCTCACACAGCCCCCTTGCAGCCCCGGCTGTCAGCACTGGGGCACCAGCACCCCGAACATCCCCATATTCTTCTTGCCTCTTAGTAAAATATATTTGTCTTCATATATTAGTCAAAAATCATTATTTGCTTATTAACTTTGAAAAAAAGCCAGTAAGACTTGAACCAGGAGCTTTTTGCTTCCGGTGATGGCTGGCAGAGGGATCACACAGGCACTAAAGTCTTTCACAGCTGTAGTTAAGCACACACATGTGTCTAACAGGGTCCCTGTGTTCCAGGGCTTGGGTCACTGACCAACAACCTCTCCCTCTGAGTTGAGGCAGAATTTCCATCCCCTGCTGAGAAAGATAGAAGAGTGAGACAAGAGCCTAAATCCCCTCTAAACAGTGTGTAACATACCCTGCCTCTTTGGCCAAACTCCCATATTTTCTCCAAAAGTTGTATTTCAGGAGTTCAGGTTGTACCTTTTTTGTCTGCCCTGAACCAACGATTTACTATAGCACAGACTTCAGTAAAGAACACATATAGAATCAAAAGAAAAAAAAGTGTAGCTCCTGGTTTTATTACCAGGTTTTAATCATCATTGACCATTGCTAGGTCAGTAATAACTTGATTCTTCAGAAGATGTGAGAAAAAATTGGTATTTTTGACTCTCGGAAACAGGAAAGTTTTTCAAAGTTGTGGTTGAGGAAGGTTCACATTCTTATGGAGTATCTGGAATAAGCTGATGTATATAGATGCAATTGGCTGTAGTATGTACAGTATATAGAATAGAAAACTTTGTAATAATGGAATGTATACATTCCTGTTTCCTTTCTTTTTACTAGTAAAGAAGTGTGGTTCTGTAAAGGTTAGGAAGTAGGATTATTTCTGTAGCCCATATCTGTGTTTCTCATTTGTCTTCTGAAATTTCCCTTTAACATATTGGGCAGTTTCATTCATCATTGTGTGAAAGCAGTCAGTGACCAACAAATGAAGAGCCAGCTAAGTGATGAAGTGCACAGACTAATTGTAGATCGGGGATAGGATTCCTGGTAGTGCTCAGCATCTTCCCTGACCAGGCACTATGTGAAGGTGAACATCAATGACGCCTGCATTTTTAGCTCAAATGCTCCCCGACTTTAAAAGTGCTTTTATCAAGGTTCTCCACAAGATTTGCTTTTTCTAGCCAAAAAATTTAGTATGAGTGGGAAAAGAAGACTCCAGACATAAACTATTCCTGGATTTCCAGATCTCCAGCTATTACTGAAGGACAGGCACCTCTCCCATTCTCCCCCAATTCCCAATAGATGTCCCTTACACACATATAGCTCAGCACTTTGGTGGACACAGTTCAATGGTGAGGAATCAGATGTACTGCTTGTGTGTTGGACAGACGGTCAGTGCTTCCTCAGTAAGTCAAACACATGGAGAAGACCTCAGACTCTACAAATACTTGTCATTTGAGCAGCAGATGCATGTCAGGCTGGGTACACCCAGGCCACTGCAGACTCAGTGGGCATGGTCATGAACTTCTGTCTAGGAAATCTGGGACAGGAATCTGTCTAGTCTGGAATACAGGTATACTCAATATAAGTTGCATTTTAAAGAGCAAGTTGAGAACAGCCTAACGTCCATATTCAAGAATCCCACATTCAAGAATTTCATCAAAATAGAATTTAGTGTGCATTTTCCCAAAGTGCTTACACAATTTTTGTTTTGAGCTTTATGGTGTTTATGGCTGTGGGCTCCCTGAGGTTTCCTTCTGGCTTGATAGAGAAATTTTACTCAATGCTTTCACAAAGTATGAACAAGGTCATATCAAGGTATCATTTCTTTAAGTAGGAGCCCTACAGAAAACAGCTGAACAATAACCATACTAATGGTTCAGAATGTGCTTGTATCAATATGTTATTTCACTGCATAAATAACTCAATGTTTTAAAAAAAATATCATAGCAATTACAAGGACATAGCCAATTTGAGAGTGCTATTTACTGAATAGCTTGTGACCAATTTTCCAGTCTTCCTGTTTAAATTAATGAACATTTAAAAAGGAGGATAATTCAATTTCCCTAAAATCTTCCCAGTTTCATTAACACAGTGAGGGAAAATATAAAATACGTATTTGAATGCTTTGTTCTTCAGAGAAACTATTCTACCCCTGATGTGTGGAAGATTAAAAGAAACCAGTGATTAAAATAACATTAACATAGTTTGTAGCACTCCTGTTATTTCTCAGTCTTAAACTCTGGAGATGGTTAAATTCCTATTTTTTTAATGAGACTCTTTATAGCATGCTTTGTGGGAAGTCTGAAAGCAATTTTTTTTTCCCGACAAAACAGTAACAGCCATTTGGAGGGGAGGGCAACTCCAACATGGCAAAACCTGGTGCAGGCTAGGAAGTACAGTGATACTGCATTAAAGCCATTCTGAATGTCAGCATGCTTCTCTGCGCAGAGAGACTGTAAACAATACCAAAGCAGTACCTTATTTGAGTAGAACAAAGACTGCCAGAAAAACGTTTCTTTTTCTTTTTTTTTTCTTTTTTTTTTCCTGGATGAATTTCGTTTACCTTTTCAACAGATTTTAAATCTTTTGTAGAATGCTCCAGGGGGGCATAGCACAGTGTGAGACTTGTAATCAGCCTAAAAAGAGTGACAGAAAGCTGGCTCATTTGGTGTCTCCTAATGCTTTCCTTTATTCTAACACATCTGTTTACAGTTTAAATCACAGGAAATTTGAGTTTTTAACTCTTACAGCAGGTAGCATAAAAAAAGCAAAAAGGAACCTGAGCAAAATATTTGAAGTAAAAATCTAGATTCAGAAGTAAATTAGGGGCATGACTCATCTGCGTTAACTAATTATTGTACATGCTTAACCTTCTTTTGTTATTGATCCACCTGACAAGTGGATGCATAGATTTAACATGAAAAAATATACCATCCTTTGCTTTTAATAATAAAAGTAGCTAACTGAGTACAGACAGATTTGGAGGGGGGGGGAAGAATGTGTATTAGCTGCTGAACAGCAGAAAATAACCCAATCTTGGTGTGGAGCTCGAGCAAGAAAGAAGAGCTGGAGTGTCTGTGGTTGATACCTATCAAACTGTTTGTAACAGCAGGTAACACAGGTCAGAAGTGTGCCTCAGGCAGCTTTGGGTCCCTAAGGAAGTGTTTGCAAAGAAAAGCGGGCACCTGTGGTTTGCCTCCTTACCTTCTGCCTAAAGAAATAGATGTATATATTTTAGATCTCATCTTCAGTCTCTTGGGATGAGCACTGTCTTTCTGTTCTGTGTTGGTACAATAGCTACTCTGCTCCAGGCCTGTGCTTTCTAGGGGAAACAAACTGTGTAGGGGAAAAAAGTGAAGTCTGGAAATATCTGCCAAGATGAGAATATGTTGCCATATCAGGGCCCTTTGTCTGGGACTGGGACAGCTGCATTTTGCCTTTCTTCATTCCATGTGGAATTTCAAGCAGATACTTCCCAAGGGATATTTTCTTTGTCACTGTTTTGTGATTTAACTCCAGCTGGCAACTAAGCCCCTAATCTGCTTAGTCACTTTCCCCCAGTGGGATGGGGGAGAGAATCAGAAAGGTAAAAGTGAGAAAACTCGTGGGTTGATATAAAAACAGTTTAACAGGTAAAGCAAAAGCCACACATGCAGGCAAAGCAAACCAAGGAATTCATTCCCCAATTTCCACCATCAGGCGCATGTTCAGCCATCTCCAGGAAAGCAGGGCTCCATCACATATAACAGTGACTTGGGAAAAAAATCGCCATCACTCTGAACATTCCTGCCTGCCTTCTTCTCACAGACTTATATACTGAGTATGATGCCGTATAGTATGGAATGTCCCTTTGGTGAGATGGGTTCAGCTATCCTGGCTGTGTCCACTCCTAACTCCTTGTGCACCCCCAGTTTCCTCACTGTGGGATGGGGCGAGGAGTAGAAAGGGACTTGTCTCTGTCTAAGCACTACTCAGCAATAACTAAAGCATCCTTGTGTTATCAACGCTGTTTCCAACAAAAATGCAAAACCTAGCCCCACCCCAGCTACTAAGAAGAAAATTAACTCTACTACAGCCAAAACCATCACACACTATTTCTATGTTGTTTCTTTAAAAAGGGGACCCCTGGTGGCCTAGTGGTTAGCATGCAGGACTCTCACTGCTGCGACCACGGGTTCAAATCCCAAGTCCCCCGGGCAGATGGTAGCTCGTTAGCCCTGTGAGGCCATCCATCTATGAGAAGGTCACTCTAAACAAACCTACGTCTTGAGGACCTCACTGCCATTGTCCAAGCTTGCTTGGCCCCGGCAGATGAACCTTAGGATTAAAGGGTGGGCTCAGTTCAGCGCAGGCTGTGTCTCACCTAAAAAATCCATTGCGCAGGCTGGAAAGGTAAAAGACCTTTCCCCAAATCTTCGTTCGCGAAGACTGGCCATTATTTCTTTAAAAAAGAAACATAACTTAATTTTAAAAAAACACATGCTGAAGCCACTAAAACCAGTCTTTTTAGTACCACGTTATCAATATTAAATATAGCTCCCATGCTCCACACCTAGAGTATAGAACAAGAGGAGTAGAATACTGTCTCATAACATTATTCAGCATCCCCACAGCTCCACTTATATAACCTGAAAGTCTCTGTACTCTAGCTATAAAAGTTCAACATATATGTAGTTGAACAACACTATATGGCTCTGTTAACAGGCTAAGACAGTACTTACAAACAACTAAGAACTTCAAAATCACTAACTTTAATAAATGGCTTAATGAAAAACATGTCCTGTGTAAGTCTGAGCAGATTCTAATGGAAGTAAAATTAGAACCCAAATTTGCTTAACCTGTAACCATGTTACAGGTTATGTACTTGTTCTTTCACCCAGTTTTGCTCAGCGGGGAAAAATTTTTCTTCTCAGGTCCTTCAGGCTACACCTACACTGCCAGACACAGCCAGACACAAGGGAATCGAACATCTTCTAGGGGACTGTCTCTGTTGTTTTGTTATTAGTATGCTTCATGGAACAGTTTGGGCTCATGTCAGACAGCACATTCCCAGGCAGATTCCCAATGGGCATTCTGGGTATATTGCATTTGCATGGTAAGGCCTTGGTAGCTGGGGTGCTGTAGCGTTGGCTTCTGTGAGAAGCTGCTAGAAACTTTTCCCTATGTCCAACAGAGGCAATGGCAGCCAGTTCCAAGACAGACCCATTGCTGACCAAGATCAAGCCCATCAGTGACGATAGCACCTCTGGAATAGGATATTTTATAAGGGGCAAAAAAAACTCCTGCAGAATTGCAGCCAGAGATAGGAGTAAGAACATGTGAGAGCAGTAACTCTGTAGACCCCAAGGTCAGTGAAAGAGGGGGAGGAGGTTCTCCAGATGCCAGAGTAGAGATTCCCCTGCAGCCCATGGCAAAGACCATGGTGGGGCAGGCTGTCCCCCTAGAGCCCATGAAGGCCCATGCTGGAGCAGAGATCCACCTGCAGCCCATGGAGGACCCCACTCCAGAGCAAGTGGATGCCCAAAGGAGGCTGCAACCCCATGGGAAACCAATGCAGGAACAGGCTCCTGGCAGGATCTGTGACCCCATGGAGAGAGGAGCCCATGTTAAAGCAGGTTTGCCAACAGGACTTGTGACCCTGTGAGGGACCCACACTGAAGCAGTTCATGAAGAACTGCAACCTGTATGAGAGACCCATGTTGGAGATATTTCATGGAAGACTGTCTCCCAAGGGAGGGACCCCATGCTGGAGCAGGAGGGGAAATGTGAGGAGTCCTCCCACTGAGGAGTAATAAACTGACTTCAACTCCCATTCCCTGACCCCCTGCACCACTGGGAAGGAGGAGGTAGAGAAATCAGGAACAAAATTGAACCTGGGAAGAAGGGAGAGATGGGGGAGGAGGAGAGGAAGGTGTTTTTTAAGATTTGGTTTTATTTCTCATTACCCTACGCTGATATGATTTGCAATAAATTAAATTAATTCCCCGAAGCCAAGTCTGTTTTGCCGGTAACAGTTAGTGGCGAATGATCTCTCCCTACCCTTATCTCGACCCATAAACCTTTTGTTATATTTTCTCTCTCCTGTCCAGGGAAGTGATAGAGTGGCTTTGCTGAGCACCTGATGTCCATCCAGGGTCAACCCACCACACTGGGAAATGTCACCCTGCTTTGGGACAAAATATTATTTACTATCATTGACATGATTATGAAGACCAACATCAAAGAAGAGCAATTGCTGTCCTGCACAGACATGGATGCAGAATCACTGCATAGTTTAAATGGTAGCCTGTAGGGCCGTTTCCACTTACAGCACTCAAAGATTTGACAGATAGTGGTAATTTTACCTGCATACCACAACAAAAGCTGTAATTCCCTCCTTTGACCATTATCCTTTTCCCAGGCCACATGAAGCAACTTAGAATCTGTAAGAAATTATATAATTCACTTTAAAATAAAATCAACTAGATTTTCCAAAACCAGATTGATCTGATGTGTAATGAAAAATGTAGAATTTGCACAGGAATGGGTGGGGACTGGCTATATTCTTTTGGCCATCTCTGCCATGGGAGTGGGAGCAGGGAGCTGAGGCTTGTGGTACCAGGGCCTGAAATAATGTCAGATGTTTCCAGAGTCACTTCGTGCATATTCCATTAGACATTATCACAAAGTGCAGTGTCTGTTTTTTTCCTGAGTCCTAAAATTGAACCCAATATCAAACTGTGGATTAAAACCTTGTAGCTCACACATCTAGGTATTCATGTTCTTAGTTTGGTGGTTTACATAAATTATAGTATTTCTGACCCCATTAAAAAAGACACAGGAACTGAATTCTTTTCAGTTACATTCAGTTTCAGTTCAACTCTCCAGCAGTAGGTTTCCAATCAACAGCAAAACACTTCCCCAGTGGCAAATTTGATTTCAAAAGACAAGCTGTTTTCTTAGAAGTGATTCTGTAATGTGAAAAGGAGATACTGTCGAGAAGTATAGTACAAAACTGTCCTCCATCCAGTAAATAAAAATAAGACACATAGCGACCTTTCTCTTGCTCCAGCAGAGATGATTTATCTAAATACTTTTAATCCTTCCAGCGAGAAGGAAACTGCTTTTGAAAATCGTGTAAAATGCTTCAGCAGTGTTCTTTCGAGCTTTGACAATGTCACCGCTGAGCATGGTGATGCTCAACAAAGATATCTGAGAATGTTGACTTCAGAAGTGGCATTTCTACATTTCTTTGTTACATTTCTCCCATCAAGAGAGCTTTAATTTGGTGTGGTAATGTAAGAGCATTTCCAGGATTATCTATGAGGAGCTCCAGTCAGATTATTATTAGTCCTCCTTATAATTTAAAGGGAGTCACTGTTCTGCAAGCCAGCTTATTTGTATACAGAGCATATTTTTAACAGCAGCAGCTTCTGGTATTTTCTGCTTAAACTGCTGGGATTATGTGAAAGAAGCTGGAGTTATCTCAGCAGCTGTTTTGTCTGGGTGAGACTGTAACAACTGCAATTTTGCTGTACTAAACTTTGGATTAAGAAAAATCCATTGTACCATGGCCATTATTATAACTGATCTGAGACCACTGCGTCCTCTTCTCAATCATATCCTCTCTTATAGGTTTGGCATAACAGTCCCTTTCAAAGTACTGTGTAACTCAAGTTTCAAACTCACCATGAGGTTGTTTCTTTCCTTCTTTCTCCTCAGAACTCAAGCAATATGGGATATTACACCATTGCAAGGAATGATAAACAGATGTACTGTTTTACTTTGTAATCTTTCCAAAGCGGGAACTTCACCGTAAATGTCATTGACAGCACCCTGGGTCCTAGTGTATAATGCATTTCTAGGGCCCAGACCAGCATGAAGAGTTGCTAAACATGTATGACAATAAGAAGGATAGAGTGGTAAGGGAGTCTTGACGGAGCTGTCTGATAAACTGATCTTCTTTATTCAGCATGAATTTTTGTAACAACTGAATAAAAAAAAACCCCACATCCAGAAGCTGGGAGTACACAGGCCTATTTACAGAATGTGTGAATGTATGCTGTAAATGTGACTCTAAAAATGAATGTTGTGCTTGTAGCTAAGGAGCAACTGAATATAAATTCCAAGTGGAAAAAGCTACTTCTGTTGATGGGTGCATTACTAGTAGAAGTAAGGAATGAGTGGGAGGCGATATCTTCCTCTCTGATTGATATGTGAATTTGTACAGTTTTATGGTGCTACACATCTCAACTAGCAGTCATGATTAAAAGTACAGGAATATAGTCTAAGCTAACTGTTCAGACATGCCATTCATTCAATTAGGCACCTTTGCAAGGCATCTAGCCTTCCTAGATACCTGACAGAGGTGGGATAAATTGCCTCCTGTCACTGTCTGTCTCTCTTTGTTGACTGGATAGAGAGTCAGAACTACAGCCAGACCTATATTGGACTAGACACCTGTGTTTTAGACAACTAAATTTAGGTTATTTGAATTCTACTTGCAATGTTCACATTTTTTAAAGGATGTTGAAATGCTGGAGATCGTATATAAACTATTTTGCATCTGCTGGAAAAGACTTTCCAGTGATATTCATACAGATCATGATGAATTTAGTTTACCCAACTGTGCTGGTTTAAAAGTTAACCAGCAAGGGAAAAGGAACTCAATTCAAAAGAGAGATTTATAAGTCAGAATAACAATTTATTAAAATAATGCAATAAGTACAATTATACAGACAGACAATTGGTTTTAACCCACAAAACCCAAATGTATAACCTAGCACCCTAGGGTATGAACAAGAGTGGTGTACCTTGGCCCACCCCTGAGTCCAAAGCAAAGGGAGAGGGGATAAACCTGCTGGTGGGAGAGCTGCTGCAGTCTGGTCAGAAGTGGTGATTGCAGTCCAGTCGAGGGTGGTGGTCTCAGTCTGGTTGAATGCGGTGGTCTGCAGTCTAGTTGAAGGCAGTGGTCTGCAGTATTCCTCTGGATCCCACGAGAGGTGGCAAGGTTCTGAAACTCCCAGTTATATACTCTCCAGTTCAGGCGGGAGTGCTCAGTCCGTCCCTCAGAGTAGGGGATTCCATAAAAGGGCATGTGGATGCTCAGTCCCTCCTCCATAAAAGGGTATCAGAGCGGGGAATTCCATAAAAGGGTATCAGAGCAGGGAATTCCATAAAAGGGTATAGGAACATCTTCCCACCTTGCAGGTACTGACAACAGTTTCTGGGAAATGGCATGGAAGGCTATAGAATACACAGTTTTGGGTTGCACCCATCCAGTGATGAATTGGTCCCAGCCGTTCTAACCAGGACACCAACAGACACTCAAAAGAAGAGGATTATAATATAATTTTATAAGGAAATACATGAAATACTGGAAGATCCTTTACTGATGAGAAAGAGAAAACAGAAGAAACTGGTAGCTGGAACCTAGACACAGTCACATTCATCTTGTAAGCAGCCTAGGTGAATAATTTGGAAACAACTTTCAGGGAAAGTGTTGCTTCTCCTCTTGGCACATTCATGTTGGAACTCAATGACTTGCTGAAGTACGAGTTCTGGTTTTGGCTGGGATAGACTTAATTTTCTCCAAAGAAGCTGGGATGGGGCTATGTTTTGCACTTGTGTTGAAAACAGTGTTGATAACACAGGAATGTTTCAGTTATTGCTGAGCATTGCTCAGACAGAGTCAAGTCCCTTTCTGCTCCTCACCCCACCCCACCAGCAAGGAGGCTGGAGTTGCACAAGGGGTTGGGAGGGGACACAGACAGGACAGCTGACCCCAGCTGATCAAAGGGTTATCCTATACCATATGGTTTCACGCTCAGCACATCAATTTGGGAGAACAAAAAGGAAGGGGGGGACCTTCAGAGTGTTGGTGTTTGTCTTCCCAAGTCAGCATTACATATGATGGAGCCCTGCTTTCCTGGAGATAGCTGAATACCTGCCTGTCCATCAGAATTGGTGAATTAATTCCTTGTTTTGTTTTGCTTCTGTGCACAGTTTTAGCTTTACCTATTAAACTGTCTTTACCTCAACCCATGAATTTTCTCACTTTTACCCTTCCAATTCTTTCCCCCATCCCACTGAGGGGGAGCAAGCAAGTGGCTATGTCTGGGATTAAACCATGTCATTATATTACAGGTAAATCCAAGCTACTGGGCTCAAAACAAGGTTAAGTGGATAGGAGCCAGCCTGCTAGCTTGAGAACAAAGCCAGTGGCATAAAAGCATGAGAAGGACCAGAGGGAACAGTCGGTTTCACTGGATTGAATTATTGTATTCACTTGGAATTTAAAAGGAGGATGGATCTAGTCAATCTTCTGTTCAGCACTTGCTTATCTATTCTACTGCCTGATTAAATATTTACAAGGTGGGAAAATCTTACCACCTTTTTTGACACTAGAAACAAAACACTTTGCTTCACAGTGTGAACAAAAGATGCCTAGCAATAAGAAATTCAGTGCAATGTGTGCTGCTTCGGTTTCAGATTTCACCGATTAGTGTTTATTTTAACATATAAAGTATGAAGAAACAGAATTCCAGATGGTACAATCTCTCTGTAATATACTGTAGGACTTCACTGTATAGAGCATTGTATTATTTCAGTTCACTCACTCATTAAAAGATGTAGATGTCATTATTTCCACTACTTCACATAAATAATCAGTTTTCTATGTGGTATATGGAAGCATAGTATGTACACATGCCCTATACCTTACTCACATTAGTTCCATTTCTCTTGTCACCTATCTTCACACTATACTATATCCCCACTTTGCACATATCACAGAATCAGATAATTGTTTAGGTCAGAAAAGACCTCCAAGGTCATCGAGTCCAACCTTTGACTGACCGGCACTTTGTCAACTAGACTATGTCACTAAGTGCCACATGCAGTCATTTCTTGGACACATCCAGGGATGATGACTCTATACCACCTCCCTGGGAAGTCTGTTGAAATGCTTAATAACTCTTTCTATGAAGAAATTCTTCCTGATGTCCAACCTAAACCTCCCCTGGCACAGCTTGAGGCTATGTCCTCTCATCCTGTTGCCTCAGTGGAGAGCAACCCCGTCTTGCTACACCCTCCTTTCAGGTAGTTGTAGAGAGCAATAAGGTCACCCCTGAGCCCCCTTTTCTCCAGGCTAAACAACCCCAGCTCCCTCAGCCATTCCTCATATGATTTACTCTCTAGAGTAAATTCACCAGATTCATTGCCTGTCTCTGGACAAGCTCCAGCACCTCAAAGTCTTTCTTGCAGTGAGGGGCCCAAAACTGGACACAGAACTTGATATTAGCCTCACCAGTGCACACAGGGACAATCACTTCCCTAGTCCTTCTAATACAGGCCAGGATGCCATTGGCCTTCTTGGCTACCTGAGCACACTGCTGACTCTTGTTTAGTCATCTGTCGACCAGCACATGTCCAGTTCCTACGCAGCTATTGCCCTCTTTGCCACTTGCTGTGGCTGTCTTACTAATAAAGCAATAGAGAAATACTCTGGCTTATCACACACACTATTGTGCATCTTTGGATTGAAGTATACGTGTAACCCTATGCTATCACCCCTCGTTGAAGGTCATATGTCTGATTCTTTAACAATGGTCTTAGGTTGTTTCAAGGGATATCAGTATAGAAGGGTCACAAATGCTAATGATCTTAAAGACTTGAGGAGAGGATTGTCACGCTGTGTGAGGGGAGCTACTAACAGGTCATTCCAGAAGATGTCGTAATTAACTGGGAAGTGGTTAGATGACCCTGCTTAATTCAGTATATATTCTGTCATGCACCTAATCAATCATCTTCTCCCAGAACATCCTGAAACCATAGTTGTGGGAACAAGTTAAGCTAGTAGCAGCTGCATTCAGTTAATTAGAATCAAAAAGGAGTGTTTTGGCCTTGACTGGTGTTTTTGATAAAGAGAGTGCTGTGTTCTCAAAGTGGAAAACTACTTTGAACACATGATAGCGTGTGTTTTTCTCTCATGGCTGGACACAGCCACCACATGATGTGAGGTGAATGTGTGGGATCAAGGCACAGGTTTAGGACGATCCTGGGAATTTCGGTTAACTAAAAGACAAACACCAGGTGCTGTTTACAAAGGAACTCTAATAAAAGGGGAACGCCGGAAAGATTGGCGGACAAGTTCCGAAATCGAACTCTGTGTGCGCAGCCTCATTTCTTTCAGCGCTAATATTCGCCAAACATAGTTTGTTGCAGCCTGAGGTGAATTGGATATGTAATTTGGAATTATACGAGGAAAGCATTGTCCAAAAAATCTTGGAAGCAAAAAAAAGAAACTTGGTTTGGATTCATGAGCTGAATATGTCTCCTTGATTCAGACAATAAGGATTCCGTTAGAGCAGCTGCTGAATGGCTGCTGAATGGCAGCTTTCACAGCATCCCTCAGGATACTATGAGAAATTCAATAGCTGGGTTGGAAAATTATTGTGGGGACAAGAGAAAAAACAATCTTGCATTAGACATGCCAGTTTTTACTGTTCTTTGTTAGCATTCTCATCTAAAACCTTTTTATCAAGGTATTTCAATGGCCATTTCCAATTACATTAGACTGAAGTTTGTCCATCAGGATGAGAATGATTAATTGAAATTCTATTTAAGTTGCTTTAACCTCTTTCAATAAGGAGTGGAAGAGCAAACTGTTTAATATGTTTTCAGACTTTTACTTGTTCCACTGTTGTGAGCTCTTCAGAGAGTAATTTGGTACACTGGCTTGAGGTGGAACTGGTGAACTCCTGAAGTTTATAGTCCCACTTCTGGCACTTTTTCTTCCTGGACTAGTTCTTTGACTTTTCTCTACCACCCTCTTCACATATACAAAGTAGTAGCTGGAGGCACCAAAGAGGAATTAAAGAGGCCTAGCCACCCCAAAATGTTTCTCTCTTGTTGTTATACTGTTGTGGACTATTTTTATCATGTCCCACTTTATCCTTCATTTGTTGTCATCACTTCCTATGTTCAGTTTCATTAAAATTTTAAGCTCTGAAGTCAAAGCCTGTCACCTTTATTTGTCTGTGAAGTTGCATGAACTTTTCTGGAAGTCTGCAGGTAAAATTAAAATAGTAAATAATATTAATACCAGTTTAAGATTCTGAAAACAGGTCACTCTATCTACAAAATATTTTTTGCATTATTATTATTATTATTATCTATTCTGAAGTGGCAGCTTAGTACTTCAAGCAAACTAATGCCATGTTTCAAAATCACAGTTTAACCACAGCATACTATTTTTTTCTTCCTTTGAAGTCATAACTTTGAACCTAGACTAGCAAAAAAAAAAAATTTCTGTCTACCTAAATGTCATTTGGAATGGGATTCATCAGTCCAAATTCAAGTGCTTGTAATGTAGGTACCCGTATATAAACAAGGCATGTAAGATCCAGTTTAACTGAGAGAAATCCTCCTAGGCAGTCCTGTTTCTTTCCCCATAGTATGCAGGACTTCTAGACAAGTAGCTTGTCTCTAGGGTGAAGATATTTCAAGTTGGTGAGATAAACACTGTGTTGTTGCTTCCTTCTTCAGCATTTTTATGCTCTAATTCCAGTCTCAAAGCAACTTGTTGATTACTTTAGAATACCAATTAACACTTTTTACAAGCCAGTTATAAATTGAATGAGTGTTGCAGTGAGTGAACTTTTCTCTAGTGAGGCAGCTCCTTCCTAGTAAGCACTTGCTCGGATAGTGTGGCAAGAAGGATGACTAGGGTCCAGCAATTTGCAATATTCTTGTCATGTGGATAAGAGCTGCAGTCTATAAAGCTGTCAATCTGGTGGATTTTTACCAACAGAAATCTCATTTTAAAGTGAGAGTGGAGGAAAGGGCATCACAAAGAAGTAGTATCCTTCTATATTAGCAGCTTATGCTTATCTAGGGAGTGGTTTTGATCCCAACGTACTTCAAACAGTGTATCTGAAATGTTAAGTGACTAAGATATTGCAAGGAACAAACTATTACTTTATGTCAGCAAGAAGGCTGCAGAAGCTTATAAGTTGACTCCTCGCACTGAAAATGTCAACATCAGCCAAGCCTCAGACTAATTCAATTATTTTCCCTTTACAGTATTATGTCCAAAGGAAGAGTTCACAGTGCTTCAATGTCTTCAGCTTCCCTGCACATTTCAGTCTGTCTCAAAGTGTGATGCCTTCAGATTCGACCCCCTGTCTGCTCTGCTGAGTGCAGACAGCAGCAAAGCTGCCACGGGAACTGATAGGTGTCATGATTTCCCTTGGTCTTTCTATTGCTCTGGTTTTGAATGGACTTTCAATTTGTCAGCGTCGAGGGTATATATATTGAGGACTCCAACTTGCAGGGATTAGAGAGAAACAAAATTCCCTATGTTAAAATTATTAAATCAATCTGCTTCATTGAAGGATGAAGCAGACTGGATAAAAGAATGGTTATTGCACAGGCACTGGGGGCCTAGGGCATCGGGAGAGGAAATGGAATGATTTATTGCAGTGTAGTTTAGAGTACGTTCAAAGTTTGAATCATCTTTGTAATTTGAAATCACTTTGGATCTGTCAGAGCTTATCCAAAGATTGACAGAAATTAAAAACCAGTACTTTTTTAAATCTGAAGGTATTTGAGCATGGTTAGCAGAGATGAGTGAACATCAAACTACTGCTTTTGACACCTAGATGTTACAGAGAAACAAGGTAAAGATTAGGTTTTGGACCAAAATGTTGATTCTGTAACTGATCTTTCATTCTTCCAGCTTCCTTAAATATATCACTATGGTAATTGAAACACCAAAATATTCTCTGGTATGGTAAAAAAGTACAACAGAGGCTAGAGCACTTTTCTCTTTTTAATATCAAACATGCACTGATTCAACACTCCCTCAAGATAATAGGTTTGGGTTTGTTAATTAAATTCCTCACCTCTTTGCTGGCAAAGTTTAAAGCATTTTTAGCTGCTTAATCAGCATAGGTACGTCCACTACTGCCATCCAGCATGTCATCCTTCTCTTTCCCCCCGTGTTCATCAAGGGTCTGTCTTCATACTCATAGAAAATCTAGACTTCTTTACAAGGTTACTGCTTTGTTTCTGCCAGAATAGATCCTACTCCAGATTTGCCAAAACTTTTTCATTATACCTGGGAGATGATTTACAGCAATGGGAGCCTTTGGTGGAGGCACCCGGCCTTGCTGGGTCAATACCTGGAGGAAATCCCATGCCCTTGGCTGTCTCAAAAGTAGTTTTCAAGAGCTGATTTTTTTGAAATGGGAGGGGTTTCCTCCTAGCACCCAAACCCATAGCTCTCCAGTCCTTCATGCAGGTGTCCTGTGGGCTACATCCTCAATCCTGCCCCAGACCCAGAGTGAGATCCACATGAGATCTGTATGACATTTATGGTTGAGAATCACCTGTAAAATCCACAGAGCTTTTGGGAAATTTCCACCCTCAGCTCTCTAAAAACTGTGCCTTGATAGCTTAATATGGCTCATCTGCTTTATTTTTAAGCTATCAAGTATGTCCTACACACCTCAAACAAACATGTAGGGACAGAGTTTTTGCCAAGAAGAGCTTACATCCATATTTGGCATGACTCAGTGAGTGATGGTGATTATGAGATAAGAGTAGAGGATATAGGAAAGACAAGAGCTGCTGCTAAGACAGTTATTTGGCAGAACTGGGAAAGAGTTTTTCCAAAGAAATTTGGAAGATCTGAAGGCACTGACAAAACAGTTTGGGGCAGAAGGACAGATGGCTGGGAGGGTGGGGGGCACAAGAGGAGACAGTAAGGCTGACTGATGATAGTGGAAAGATGAAAAGAGCAGAGGAAAAAGAGAGTTAAACCGAAATTGTTTAGAAAATCAGGACTGGCATCCAGGTCCTGCCTGTGAATTGAGCCCTACAACCAGGACCAGCTTGAGACAGTAGCAGAAACCACATTTTTGTATAGCTGGGTGTACAGCTTCAAACTGTTCCCCTGTGCTCCCATTTCTAGCACTTGTATAGATTATTGTCTTCTTTGTTTCTTTTTTTTACTAACCCCATTTCAAAAGTTTGAGTAGGTAGTGAAACAAAACCACCAGAATTCATAAAACTTTACTGCTTTATTATAAATGACAAATACTAGTCTAAAATGAAATACATAGAATGAATGATGGGCAGCCTTCTGTTTTACTTTTAGTATTTACTATCTGACATTTTTTCTATTATGTGAAAAAAAACCCAACTATTTCTGTCCTTGTTATATGTATTAAAAGTACAATCTCTCCAGAGACAGCTACAAGGAGAGAGACCCATACAAAGAGAGGCGTTTCACAAAGACAGGGTCAGAAACATTCCCAGCTCCAAAGTAATAAAAAATAGAATGGGAGGAACACGGCTAAGTGATTTACCCACTGTCATGCTTGGGATGCAGGAGGAATAGGATCACATGCCTGCTGCCTCCACAATTGCCTGGCCACCCAACACAGATTTATGCAGGGTGCATGCAGGAGCTCCGCAACTGGGTAGCCCCACGCTGCCTTGGCCACTGCATAATTTAGCAACCCGGGCAGCTTCCACAGGCTTGTTCTTTACCCTTTTTCTTCCCATTATACATGAATCACACGAACCTACAGGTCTCTGCATCAGCTTCTGCTACTTTCTCTAAGGGGAGTGTGTGAGGTAAGCAAAACGTACCAGTCAAGCCAGGAACCCGGTTTGTTTCTCTCAGAGTAACTCCATGCATTTTGCAGGGTTAATTTGCACCATTCAGCTACCCAAGAAAAAATAAAATGTAGCAGAACTAAATGCTGGACAGGGTAATTTGGTATTGTCCACCAGGGACAGAATAGAGAAAGAATCATTTTTCTTCTGTGTTCAGCTGGGGTTTGGATGAAGCAACAGCAGCAGAACTAGTCAGTTTGCAGCTAAATAATCAATGTTGGAACAAGGTATCTCTGGAGAGAAATATTCCTATCTGAATTATATCTACACCTGTACTGGAGTAAAACATGGAGTTTCCTTTTTTACAGCTCCTGGGAAACATGCAGGAGGCCTGTGGGCATCTTCTGCACTCCCCTCAAGTTTGACCACTAGTCCTGTTGGGCAGCAAGAACAGAGAGCTCTTCAAATGGTTTGGGCTTGTGGGAGAGGTTTTTAACCAGCTGAGCCTGTAATCCTTCCACATCTGAGATGAAATAGCTCCGACACAAGGAGCAAAGGGATTTCTTTAGGGAAATGTAAATGTGTCCTACATTGCTAGTCAGGCTGTGAGCGTCTCAGGCTAGAGAAGGCAAGCACGTTTCCTATTTTGGCACAGTAGAGCCAGGTTTTAGCTGGAGCCTCTTCCTGGCTGTATCATAAAACAACTAGCAGCAAAAAGAATGATCTTACCTGGTGACAGCTGTGTGTTGAGAACTGTAGGAATTTTCTTGGAAGAAAGGGCATGTGAATAGCCCTCAACAAGTAGGATGTGAATAGTTAAGCAAGACTTGTGCATGGGAACAGATGCCTATGCCCACATTGGTACAGAGGCAGGAGGTGGCCCAGGTGGGGCTCTCAGTCAGAGTTGAACTTGCTCACTGGGCTTCTTGTTTCTCTTCACTCACTGCATTCAAAGGGATGCCACTACTGCATTCCAGCTGAGCTACCACAGTTGCCATCATTTAAAAGTGAATTCTAGCCCACACATCCATATAAAAGGGGATACTGAAATCACTACTACTTTTTCTGATGATGCCAAAAAAAGCTATTTCTTAACATAGGGGACCCCTGGTGGCCTAGTGGTTAGCATGCAGGACTCTCACTGCTGCGACCACGGGTTCGAATCCCAAGTCCCCCGGGCAGATGGTAGCTCGTTAGCCCTGTGAGGCCATCCATCTATGAGAAGGTCACTCTAAACAAACCTACGTCCTGAGGACCTCACTGCCATTGTCCAAGCTTGCTTGGCCCCGGCAGATGAACCTTAGGATTAAAGGGTGGGCTCAGTTCAGCGCAGGCTGTGTCTCACCTAAAAAATCCATTGCGCAGGCTGGAAAGGTAAAAGACCTTTCCCCAAATCTTCGTTCGCGAAGACTGGCCATTATTATTATTTCTTAACATGGACACCAGTGATTTATTATCTTCTTAAAATTTTGCTTTTATTACAAATACATGCAATACATCTATGGGATATAATGCAATGTCAGCAAATACTGAGTAAGGGGGATTTTAAAGGTGGTAACACTATAAAATAGTTGCTCCTTACCTCCTATTACTATTGCACAGTAAATTTCCACCCAGTATGCACAGCCTTGTAAAAGAATTATTGTCCTTAGGAAGTTACGATAGGCTAACAATTTTGCTGCCTTTTTACAGTTATCACTTCTACTAATTATCTCACTTCATAACAAGTGATGAGATATGCTTGAACAAATTACACATTTCAGAACAGAACACACCAAGACAATTTTTTGTCATAAAGAAGACTTACTCTGGACTACCTTCAAGATATAATTTTAGTTGTCCTAAATAATTGCATTCTATTGACATTTGGTTAGTTAGGGTATTATTTTCTGGTGTATGTTGTATCGTTAAAGCAAATGACCCTAGGATTTTAAAATTACATTGTCTATAGCTTTCGTCTGCAAGAAAAGGTCAAACCTTACCAAGCTGAGCAACTACCTGGAGAAATTATCACCAGGCTATAGTAAAAGCAGAAATCTCTCAAAGCAGCATCTGCACTAGAGAGAGATTAGGGAGATTTAGGAGCTCATTGTGTGGACAGGAAGAACAAACGGCAGCTCCTCTTCATAACACCTCCAGAGTTTTTTGCCTCACCAAACCCTCTCCAAAGCAATTTGCTAGGCAAGTTCTGCTTTAAGGATTCCCTGAATCCCCTAACCCCTCACTACTTGAAACTTACTGCCAAGCTTGTTCAGCTAATTTTTCTTCAACTGTATCAGTTTCCCCAATAAAAGAGATGCTTCCCCATAAATTGTGCTTTGCCTAATTACGGACAGGGGTTGAAAAATCCCTGTTTACTTTACCATTTACGTGTTAACTCATTGGAAGAAAAAGCACAGGAATTAGACTTAAGAATGCTTTTCACTCTACTCTGCACTGGTGTAGCCTCACTTTGAGTACTATGTACAGTTTTGGGCACCAAAATATAAAAAAGACATTAAGCTGTTAGAGAGCGTCCAAAGGAGTACCACGAGGATGGTGAAGGGTCAGGAGGGGAAGGTGTATGAGGAACAGCTGAAGTCACCTTGTTTGTTCAGCCTGGAGAAGAGACTGAGGGGAGACCTTGTTGTGGTCTTCAACATCCTCATGAGGGGAAGTGGAGGGCAGGTACCAATCTCTTCACTCTTGTGACCAGTGACATGACTTGAGGAAATGGAAGGAAGCTGAGTCAGGGGAGGTTTATGTTGGATATCAGGCAAAGGTTTTTCACCCAGAGGATGGTTGAGCACTGGAACAGGCTTCCCAGGCAAGTGGTCACAGCACCAATCCTGTTTGAGTTCAAGAAGGATTTGGACAACGCTCTCAGATGCATGGTGTGATTCGTGTGGTGCCCTGTGCGGGGTCAGGAGTTGGACTCAACAATCCTGATGGGTCTCTTACAACTCAGCATATTTTATATTCTAATAAGGCATAATATGTTCAGGAAAATGTTCACCGGTCTTCATCCAGTGACAACAGCAGCTGTGTAAAAAGGCAAAACTAAATCCTAATGTTGGCGCCAATTTAAAGAGAGTCCCACCTGTCAAAAGCCCACCTGAAACCTTTTGTTTCCTTTTATAATACCTTGAAAAGCATGATTTAAATACCATTCTCAACTGTAACTAATACTTCAACTTAAGGACAGACAAGCTCTCAATTCAGGGGACCACATGTGATGACACGTGACTTCTGCTCCAGCTTCTAGCAGCAATGTACCTGAGCCTTCAGAACCTAAAACTGTCAGACATCACTACCTCTTCTGAAAGAAAAGTAGACTGGTATCTCACATTCAATGACATATTTCTTTATCTTCTGGCCTTTATAGCAGTCATTGGCATTTGACTGTCATGCCAGCATGGGCTTTCCTGTATCACCAAGTGTCTGCCCATCTGGTTACGGTGGAATGACTCTAGGCTAACTTTCCAACCAGCTACAGCTGTGCTACTGCCTAGGCAAAAATAACAGATTTAGATCCCAGTTGTGCTTTTTCAGTACTATTTTAGTCCTTTAAATATCCAGTAGACAAACCTGTGAGAGATGCTCTTTGCCTGAGGCAATGCTCCCTCAGTGCCGCAGGACATCCCACTGGCTCACAACACGTCCCCTCTCAGGGACACCAAGCTCCACACAGGGCTGCACATTTCTCTTTATAAAAGTTGCCTACTCTTGTGAGCAGATCTACACAGAAACTAGTCAGAGCAGTTTTGTTTTTTAGAAACACATAAAAATGCTATACCTTTAAACATAATATAGCATAGCTTCAGTATCGTTTGATCTCCTAGAATTCAGCTGCCTACTTATTTGAAGTATCTTGACAAGTATGAAAAGATGATCATAACTGGAACAATTCACTTGGAAATTCACTACTACAATATGCTTAGCTTTAAGACCACTGCACAGTCTGTCTGTCTGACTACTGGTAAAAATACAGCTGTGGAATGTCACTTATCCTGGAATATTTTTATTAACTATTAATAAGAAAACTAGGAATTGACTTTATTTCTATGTATCCAGAAACACGCTTCAGACTTCAATCCTGTTTGGTACTATTAATTTTGCTTTATTTTCTTACTCTGGAACATAATCACTGTTACTGTTGTTTTTTAGTGTAATTTGAGACATGATGGTGTACAACATCTTACTTCAACTGAGAACAAGGTCCCCTGGAATTGGAAAGACTGTGAATACACAGGAAGACATTGTCTGTGTCCCAAAAACTTTAAAATGGAATTCAAAACAAGTTGTAAGGATGAAGAACCAGATGGAAGACAAGCACAGTGATGAGCTGAATAATCACAATGCTGTGGTTACATAAAACACAGCTCTGTGCTTCCAACAAGCCACTTGAGTCTGAATCTGTAAGTATAGTATAAGAAAACCCCAAGAATATCAGCTTCAGTGTCCATTGGCTACATCAATGGATGACTAATTTCTTGGACCCTACACATGTAGGCTGCAGAAGGCAGTGAGATCTTGAGGAGGATTTTAAACAGGATCATGGTCTCACTGCAGGGTGAGCGCAGCATGTACAAGGAGTGATGTGCAAAGAAGATTACAGTCTTTTGTGAGCAAGACAGAAGAGGACACCTTCAGCGCTGGTAGCATGATAATGAAAGGCATAAAGATGACATATTCTAAGACAAAATCAGAAAAGTAGGACAAGGTAAAACTGTACAAAGCCTCAGTGTAACATATCAAGTTCAGCAGCAGAAAAGGAGAACTCGTGAAGACTTTCAGCAGGGTGGGAGAGCTGGGCTGCTGGCTCAGGAATACATTGGCTTTTGTCTTATCTTTTGATAGTTTGAAAGTAATACAGGCAAAGGAACCAATGTGCTACTGTGGGCTTTGCTGCTATGAGAGGTGAGGAGGATCTGAATGGTAATGTGCAAAACACCAGTGGTGATATGCTTTAGAAGGAGTTTCTGCTGGATTTAAATGTGGTCTGGATGTTTAGAGAAAGGAGAAAAACAGAACCCACCTAGTGTACAGGGCAATACAGGGACAGTGGCGGTGCAGCGGCAGCATTTGCAGAGAATGAGAGAGTTCGAGAATTTGACAGGCAAGAGAACAAGTTTTAGTTTTTCTCAGTTAAGCCCATGATTAGATATCCAATATGTTGAATATTGGCCAAATTTCAGAGCTTGGTGAAAATGGGTAAATGAAGAGGCAGTTTTGAATCACAGTGAGCTGCAGAGAGAAAAGGCTAAAATTAATTCAGCTGGAAAGTCAAAATTCCAGCTGATCATGGAAAGCTTAAGGGAGGAAAATATTTTAGAAAGAAAATTTAATTAATTCATATAAAAAGCATCTAATATAACAATGATCAAAGTGGAAGACAAAGATAGGAATTTTTGTGCAAATATCAACTTTCCAGGTAGGTTGTTTTGATAGGTCTTACTATTGCTTAATTACATGCAGGTCTTTATTAAGGAACTCAAGGAAAGTGCTCTGTGATTCTTTACAATGGAACAATATAATTATTGTGAATCAACTCAGCATCTTCATCTTTCTCTCATGCTACAAAAGGACTGGAAAGTTACATAGTTAAAAGGATAAGCTATTGTTACAGAAACCAAAGCTAGATACAATGCAGAACAAGTTTAATGTAAGGCTACAATTTAATGAATAAAACCTTGTGATATAAAAAGCCTTGGTGATGGGAATGAAGAAACCAGAGGTTTGCAAGATTTTAACATGCAATTATTGCCAATAACCTACTTTTAATGTAGCAGTCTTCAATTTAAAAGCTCCCAAAATGCCTTAGATACTACACTGTAAAGGTATTCATTTGAGGGTTCCATTTTGAGCTCTTTATAGTTGGACAAAGTAGTAATAATACTTGCAAAATTGCCACAGTGAGCAGAAGGAAAATCAATGGCCACTCAAAAAACATGATGTAATTTTGTTCAGCCTTTAGAGCAACCCCTCCATCTCACATCTCACAATTACTCCAGCTTCACTGCTTTTCCTTACCTTGTCCCACTCCTGAGTCCCCTCTCACTTCCCCTTTCTTCGCTGTCATTCTTCCCTTATTTCTCACATCATTTTTCATGGTCCATTCCTATCAAAAGCTAGGTCTAATATGGGTCTAATATGACATTTCCTTTCTCACAGAGTGTGTTTTCTGTGTTTATTCCTACATTTAGTGCTGCCTTTGCCTGGTGCATGTGTAAATGCAGGGGGACAAGGCAGCCTGCTGCTCCATGCTGAGCAAAACCCCAGGACTAGGCAAGCACATTGCTGATCAATCCAGAGCACACCACAGCAATCATGATTACCACAGCCTGGCTGCCATAGCAATAACAAACTCAATGGCAAATGGGAAATGCATTAAATTGTCTTTATACAAGGGACCCATTGTTGGAAAGTAATCTTATTCTGGGGGAACGCAATCCAGCTCCATACCAACAATATTTAGAGGTAGCTTGTTATTTTAGAACAGAAAGTGAAGAAGACCAACATCATTTCCTGAAGGTACTACTGAAGGCAGAGATGGAATTTGTCCTGATTTTCTGCCTAATAACTGTCCCTCTCACTTCTTTGCCAAGTCCTGTATACAGCTGGTCAAGACTCATGTATCTCATCTGACAGATAACATTTACAAAAGCACCACATCCCAATCACAGTCAAAGAGCACTGTTAAGTGGAGGGTTTATGGGGAAAGACAAGGAAAAATCTGTTTTTCTAGTTTTTCCTTGCAAGTACTTTACTGTCCTGGTGACAAGCCCTGTTCAGTGCTCATTTATTATGTATTTTATGCACTAGAAGTGCTCAAGATATAGTTACATTCCAGTTATTGAAGATAATGGAGACGTATTTTTACAGTAGTTAAATTTTCCTTGTCTGCTGTGTTACAGACCAGACATACTCTGATAATTTTTTTCAGAATAGCATTAATTGTCAGTAGTCTGATGGATCCAAGGCCCATAAATATATTTCTTTTCACCAAAATGGAACTTAATGTGCCAAAGAAAATCAGCTCAGCATGACACTGCCATCTGAGAGAGGTTCTGGACAAGAAAATGCTACAATGTTTGGCAAATTTTGGTCCTGATAAAGCACTATATATATTTTTTTAATCTGGTTATTAATTCCAACACTGTAACTTCAATTATTAGGTCTGTTAAATATCCTCTGCAGTTCTTCTTTCTGCACCACTTTAATAAGATGTGATTCAAACAAAAAAGCAAGCGTGGCACAAATGAAACAAAACAGACTGCATATTAAAAAATGAGAGTGAAAACTCCTTCCTATAGTCTTTTTATATCAGAAAGTTTATGTCATAAAGTTTGAATTTTTATATGTTTGCATTTCTCTGTTATCTACTAAAATGAAGTGTGCCTCCAGTGCTGCATGAAATACAAATTCTGACCTAAGTTGTCATTCATTGCTGCCCAAGATTAATTTGACATTTTGGATAATAATTTATGGTATGTAGTGTAGAAATATAGAACCCACTCTTGTGAGATGCTGAGAATCACTGATTTCAATGGAAATTGAGGACATTTGGACTCATTCTGAACCTTCACTTCTTTCTATCATATTCATGTTTATACAACCCATCAAACCCTGAGCTACCTCAGACCAGAGTCAAAATCAGACATGAAAAGAAGATGACAGAAATGCAACAGGACACACCGGTGCTGAAGTTAATTTAAACTTCAAAAAAAAAATTCTCACCAGCTGAGCTGTATGCAATATTTGAATGGGAAAGTAAGAATAGAAAAAAAGGGTATGGTAGACTGCATGCCTGACATTTTGGGGCATCACCAGTTCAGGGTTACCTGACTGAACCTGGACATTGACATACTGTGTGACTATGAGTAAGACTTTTTAATTTTCCTTCATGTAAACATCTGCAAAATGTCATGTGGATGGCACGGTTGAGTGATGGTAGCAGTGCATTCCCATATCTTTCACTAAGTGGGAGAAAGGGCAGAAATTGTGTATGAAAATATGGAGACAGCTATTTGAGAAATGGGTTTCACAAGTTCAATGCATTTTTAACTTATGCAACCTATGAAGCCCTAGTCTAGGAAAAATGGACTGAAAACGGACTTTAGGCAGTCAAAGATTGCCAGATATGCAAATGGAGAAGAAAGAGCATGGTAGGGCTTGAAACAGCTCTATTAGCACTTTCTGCTCTGTTGTAAAATATTCTGTCATTTGATGCGCTTGTATTTGCAGAACTCCTCCCATTGATTTGGGCACTGCATCTGCCTCTTTTTTTAATGATGCAGACAAGTGAAGACAGAAGATCAGGGCTCTGTGGACGGTGTGAATAGCTGCATCTGGGGAGGTGTGGAAGGATGAGTGTTTGCATAGCTAGAAGATAATTTACTGCTTCACATCATTTATCAAAGAAAACTGACACCAAAGTCTTGGAGGGGGAAGAATAAATACAGAGCTCTTGTGCTAGATATGATTTCAACAATATCACTTTAATAATAAAAGCCACGTAAACAGCATGAGAATCACAAGGGCAGCAGTAAACACAAATGTGTTCAGATGAGTCCTGATTTAGCAGTTCTGGCATTTTTATAGAGGATGCTTCATCTTTATCATTGCTATGGGAATAAAGAGAAGAGGAAATAAGAGTCTCCTGAATTTCCTCTGATTAATCCTCTATCTCTTTTCTTGTCTATTAGCAAGAGTTCAGAAATAACTGCTAGACATAACAGTCTGGCAACACAAGGGAATGATCAGGGGAATTTTATATCCTCATTAGCCCTTCATGGAAAACACAATTTCTCTGATACTTCATCCAGATCACTTCTTTTTCAAACAGCTTAAATCAGTGGCAGTACTTTACAGAATTTGAGGCCAGAGCAAGCACTATATTGTTAGACAGTGGCCTCCTGTATAACCGGACTGAAGGCATTCTCCCCACTGCATTTTACAGTAAGCTAAATAGCTCATTTTTAATATAGTGATATTCCTAAATGCCTTCAAGACCTCATGTGAATACCGTGAGAGAGGGAAAACCACCACTGTGAATTTTTAGCAATGGCCAAGCACACTCATCATTAAGAAGCCTGCCTTGGTTCCTAGCAGGATTTTCCCAGAATGGCTGAAGATGTAGTCCCCAATATTTTTTCTTATTAAGGAGTGTACACTTTGCAGTTAATTTGCCTCTCAAGCTCCCTTTTGATACACTACACAGAGAGACCTTTTGAAGAATTAGGTCAAGCAACAGGAACCGTGACACAAAGCTCAGCGCAGTAACTAGACTGTAAAATACTGAAAATCTCTTTACCGAGAAGCATTTGCTCCCACTCTCAGATAATTTCCATGAATCTTTTATGCACATTCTCTAATATTTCAACATTGTTCCAAAACACGTTGCTGTTAAAAATATGTGGAGCATTTCTGTATCAGACTCACTTGTCCCCGGGGTAAAAGCATCTCTTTGCCCCTGCTCAGTGTCCTCTCTTACTACTGAGAATATTGGCATTTTTCTTCACAGTGGCCTCCTTTCACCTTTTCACTCCTTCTAATCCCAAATGGTTTTCAGGAGTCCATGGTCTGCCAATAAATACCGATTCTCTTGGTATGGGCTAAAATTTCTTTTCCCGTATGTTAGGATGTGTTAGCTGTATGAAAATATTTTCTGTATGAACAGCCTTACATATTGAATTATTCAGATGTCTCCGAAGACGATCTAGCCTTCTTCAATATTTACCACTTTACCAGTATCATCCAAAGTTTCTATCAGGAATGAGCTCTGGATTATTTCCAGATCTTTGCAAAACTTTTGGTAATATTCAGTCTACAGGCAATGCTTGCTGAATATTTGCCACTGATTCCCCACTGAAAATTGTTTAAAATTGGATTGCTAGGCAACATTGAATCCCTTCTAAGGTGTATTTTACTTATACTGCACTCCATACTTTTTACCATAATGCTGTCTTTTATTAAGGAATCTGGATGGATTAAAGGTAGGTGGTTATCTTTGATAACTAAATTTGCAAACTTATCAAAAAGGAAATTATTTGTGTTTGACCAAATCTATTTTCCATCCTTTACCAGTATTAATTATGCTGTCAACATTTAATTCTTTAAGTAGTAAGTCCCAAACAGCTTTCAGATTAATGTCAGGCTCAGCTCACATATAATTACCTGGGTCATTCTGCTCACAGTATGAATATTAGTGTTCTTACAGTCTGGAGGAATTTTCATGGTGTATCAAGGCAAACAGGTAACAATGAGGCAAAAATCTCCATCACTAGGTTCATCGGTAACCCCACTAATTCCAAGCTTGTGAGAGTTTTTATGGATGTCATTGCAACTCTCTGAGTCACTGAAAATAGCTATGACTAAACTGTTATAAAATCTTCTAATTCCAGGCAAGGCGCACTGTGTTTCTGTGTATTAAAGAGTACAATTATTCTGTGGCTGAGCTGTCATTTTAAAACCAGATTACTTTCCTGCAGTGTAACATGGAGAACTACAAAGTCTTGCACTGCTATTTACATTTTCCCCCCTCTGTGTAATGGTTAATTCCTGGAATCAATTTTGTGTTTCATTAAATTCCTTAACGCTTTCAGCAAAGTTCCAGGTCAAGGCTCATCAGATGAGCAATTGGTAGACATACTAGATAATGATTTACATTCAATATGAAAAAAAAGAAAGCTCCACAGATAAAATATATTTCAATTTAATTAGAGACATTTTTTTTAGACAATGATTTGTGATGTCAGTATTAATTCACTCTTCCCTTCTCCCTGAAACAATCTGTTGAGTATTAGAATAAAAAGGAAATAAGAAATGGAAAATGTAAGGGAGTAATCACTGAGATTCTAGGGTTTAATGGAAGAAATAATGAATGAAAAATTTGGGGGATTCTGATGGAAACACGGCAAAAATAAAATGCCCACTGGTTTTGAGAATTTTAGAAGGTTGTTACCAAATTCTAAAAAGGTAGCATTTTCATAAACAAATCTATATTTCAGTAATTCAAACTTCTTCTACTAATTTTCAAAAACCATCAGAAATTATTTTGACCTTCTAGTCAGACTTGCTACAGTATAAAGAGGACTTCCAAGAACACATTACTATTTCGTGCTTCTCTCCGTCTGGTATCATTTGGTAAAGATCTACCTTTTTAGAAAGGCACATATAGTGCTGTTTTAATATCTCTGTGTATTATTTCAGATCTCATTATCTTCCCTGATAAAGCTTATGGTTTATTTCTCATGTGAATTTCTTTTACCTCAACTTTCAGCTGTGTTTTCTTATACTAACTCTGAAGATCCACCATTAGCAACATTTTCTTCCGTTTGTAGGTCCTTCTGAACTGAAAACAGACTTTTCCTTAACTTTCTCTTTGATAATCCAAATATATTGACATTTTGAGTGGCTTGCTACAAGGCATATCTTTCAATCCTTTAATCATTTTCGGGACTTTCTTCTCTTAGCTATGTCCAATTTGTCAGTGTTTCTATTGAAATATAAATGTCTAGAAGAAATTGCATTACTGTCAAATATATTTCTTAAAGTTTTGCTTGTTATGCCTCATTTTCTACATCCAAAGTATGTATTGGTACCAAACCTATAGACATGACCTGCACTCAACTTGCTATCAATCACAACCTGTTTTTCAGAACTTGTGTGACTTCCTTATATAAATCTCACAATCCTATGTTCCTTTTATGTTGAAACATTGCTTCCACTTGCCCATAGCAAAATACATCGAGGGTATTTTTATTCTCATTTGTATTATTTATTACATCCCTACTAAATGGCTACTTATTTGATAGTAATTTAATAATGTTAATAATGAACAAAGATCACTGTTCCTTTTGTTCTTGCCATGTTTGAAAAAATGCCTCTCTGGTGCCCTTACTTTAAGTGGCTACTTATTGATCCATGTTTGATTTTACTTTTCTTACTAAATTTTGAGGATTTTTATTTCTTATTTACACCACTTTTGATCCAGTTGCCCTCTTGTCTGAATGCATGCATGTATGTGTGCACAATCATTGTTTTCAACTATTTCTAGGTTAATTTTCTAATACTCTACTAGTTGACTGTAACATTTTCTGGAAGTACTGGGAAATCAGAAGGAACTACCCATTCCCTTGTACATTCTGCTTACAGTCTTTCTTTTGGATAATGTTTCTCACAATAATTGTGTGGTCCAACTACATAGCCAATTAATAAACCCAAAAGGAAAGAAATATAATAGTGGAGGTGAAGGACGGGCTTGAAATGGGAATGGAGTAGGTCTTCTAAAGTAAGGAACAAAACCTGCTAATTACATTAAAGGGATCAGGTCACCAGTGAAAGAGAGAGAAAGGAGGAGAGAGAGAAGAATTTGAGAAGAATTGTCACAAGGCAGATGACTGGGCAAGAAAAGCTCCATTCATATCTGTAAATAAATAATAATTTTTAAAAATCCAACTATAAACATACCACCCCTTGAGACAGGGAAGAAGCTTTAGTACCTGAAATGGGACTTAATCAGCTAAATGTGTGTTCAGGACCTCTAAGACATAGTTGTATGCTTTTCAGAATTTGAATAACATAAAAATGCCGTGGATATCAACTCATGCTCTAGAAGAGGCTCAGTTAATTGGCAAAGGTGGTCTGAAGCAGTTTTAGAGCAGACTGAAGAACCATAAAAAATTACATGTGCAAAAATATCCAAGCTGGTTTTTTATCCATATGAAGCTGTGCTCACATCAGGAGGATTTTGCTGGCATGGATGGCAGTATACCTACAGCAGAAAGGTGCTTTGAGCCCTGGGATTGTCAAAATGTCAGATGGTAGATGCCTTTTCCCTGACATACAAGTGTAGGTCAGATGCCTGATATAGGGGTTTGGTTACCCTATTTGAGCCTGTGCTGGCTGTAAAACCTGAGATGAACACTTTGCAATTTTAACACACATTAATAAATGTCAATAAATGCTTGAGACAAATTATGAAGAGGTGTAAAAAGGATAATAATGAGTGTTGCAAATAGCCAGGAGCCGTGACATGGCTGCATTTTATTATACTGAAAGAGCTTTGTAATGAGGATGAAGTGAGCATCATTTAATCAGCTCGATTTTTCTTACTGAGTAGATTATCCCTTTGGAAAAAACCTGCCTGCATGGTTTAATAAAGCACATTATAGACAGGAGTTATATTCAATGATGTTTCAACTTGTAAATTCAAATAAAAAATGAGGTTAAAGTTCAGAGAGAAGATTTAGTAAAACTTCATCATTTACTCCAGCTACCATTAAAACCTTAGATTTACTGTTTTTAATTAAGCATCCTAGCTGTTCCCTAGTGTGACAAGGCATCCTTTGTCTATCTAAAGGTCATGACAACTAGATCAGCAGTCAACAAAGAGGCATCATCAGTGCACAGGGGAAGATATTAAAATAATGTATTATTTTGTCTCTTTGTTATTACAGAGTTAGTGAAATTTCATTAAGAAGAAAACTAATATGCCCCTGCACTCCTGCAAAAAGATGCCACAGTGTAAAAAGAAAAGGGAAAGGGAACAAAAATTTTTCCGTTACATTAAAAAAACCACCAAAACCAACTCGGAGTTGTACAACTTGAAGAGAAATGGAGGACACTTTGTATTTTGAAGTTCTCAGCATCTAACAGGCTTGCACTGAAGTAGAAATGCCACTGCAAAAAACAATTTGCTTTGAAGATGGATGGTCCAGTTTTCCTTGTATGTATAAGCAAAGGAATGTTGGTTGTATTCCAGTTCAACCCCAGAGGAAAGGGATACCTAATTTTCCTTGATTAGTGTGTGCAGTTCTAAGTTGCTTAATCTCTAAAATGAACTGTAAATGTGAGAAGAGGTTCAGAGAAGAGTACTACAGAGGATCAAATCTAGGGAAATCTCCCATAGTTTTGGCTGAAAGAAAAAACGGGGCAAGATCATCCCTCTGAAAAGATAGGAGTAAGCAGAAATAATCTGGATGTACAAAGTCATGATGGCACAAAGAGAGTGAAGAAGGAGTAATTTTTTCTTCCAGTACAAGGCATAGGAGCCTACAAATACAGCTAACAGGAACTTGGTGCAAAACAAAACTAGGAAAAGTTGTTCTTACAGTGATGGTAGGCCTGGGACACTTGCCATCAGTGGAAGCTGTAAATGCAAAGTGTCTGTATAGGTTTAGGAGAAGGCTGGACAAATGCATGTGGAGGAGAGATCCACTTTGGATCACTCAATACAGGAAACATATCAGGCTCAGAAGAGTCTCCAAGCTGGAAATTCTCTGGCATTCACTTGTAGCTGGAGATAGGATATGGAGCAAGTCAAGCCCTTGATCTCCACCATGAACAGCTATTCTGATTTTTGTTAAAGTGGATTTACTCACTGATTTCAAATTGGAAGAAGACTGCTGAAAAAACATCCACATATAAAGTGGTCATTCATTTCCCTTCATTAACTACATGATTGGGGCCCCTAGTACTTGTTTTCCTTTTCTGAGACAGCTAGTCCTTCTTTGATCATCTGTATCGTAATAAACCATTGCACCTGGAGTTAAAAAACCCCTCTCCACTGGAAAGGAAAGGCATTTTAAAAATCTTTTTGCAAAGCTGTAGCACAACTGGACCTTGATCTTTGACTGGGCAGTGCTTTTACACAGACCATCATAATTAGTAGGAAGAAAATAGAGAAAAGAAGCCTCATTTCCCAAACCAGCACAAGTTGTCACCTGAGCAGCCTTACTACACAAAAACACTTCAATGAACCAACCAAAGATATATGAAAAGGTAGCAGTTCCCAAAGGGTTATTCAATAGTAACCAGTGCTTCTTTACTCTCTCTTGTAATCTTCAGCAATATTGCATATTTTTCCAATCTCCTTTCATTGCCTTAGAGGACTGTAACTTGGGATTTTAGAAATACTCTTTGGTACTCTCTGCCCATTACCAGCTGGGTACCATGTGGAAGATAACTGTCTCCTGGAGTTTCATTCTGTGCCTAACAGAGTAAGACAGGTGATTACTATTTTTTTTTCCTGCTTTGATTAGGAAAACCTGGATTCTGCTTACTGCAACAATTAGGAATTAGATAATTGCCTACTTTAAAAATGCTTTGTCCCTATAGCTGCTAGCAGTAGCAATGCACAGGGCAAGGAACCTCCTGGGAGCTCTGGGCATTGTTGCTGTACTTGCTTTCAGCCTCCCTCTTACACTGCTTCCCCAGCACTGCAAACACCAGGGGCACCTGCAGGACAACAGTGGACTCCCAAATGTACAGCTGGGGGGAAGGAAAGATGCTGTTCTGTTCTTTCCTGTAATGAAACAGCCCATAAAACCTGACAGCTCAGTTGAAAGCCACTTGATGCAGTACCTGGCTGTGGAAAACTTGTGGTTAAACCTCTTACAATACATACACATGGCCTCAGTCAAAAAGTCCACAGTGCAGTGAAACTGGGGACAGGATAAAGGAATTTAATAGTAAAGTCTGTTTGGGCCCTTTCACGGCATGAGGAAAGAGAGGGCTTCTCCCACGCTTTCTCATGGATAGGGAAGGTGTCCTGGCATTGCTAGGGGGCTGAGAGGAGTGAGAAGGGAACACAGCCATTGCTACACACACACACACAATGCACCTGTCTGCATGTGGAACATTGTAGCAGCAAATCTGCATTATGTGAGAAAACTCTGGTTTAAACACGTTTTAAAATGGCTTTTTTGTAGTCTCTTTGCTAACTCATGTTCTTCTTCCCAAAATCCCCCACGGCCAGTTCTTATCTCTGTCTCAGGAATGTCCTGAGAAGATATCAAGAAGTCTTCTCGTTGGACCTTTTAACCCCTTTCTGCGATTGGGTGTCCTGTAAGCCCCCTGACCCCGTAATTGGTCACTCTGTGAATCCTCCAAAACCCTATAAATGTAACCACCCCAACAATAAAGCTCTCTCTCGCCTCCTCTCCAAGTCCCGTGTGTGGTCTGTGGCTGCCATGGGACCACGTGGGAGGGGGAGGGGGAGCACCTAACCCCTCCATGCGTCCAGGACCCGAAGAAACCCCTGGAGCTGGAGTAACCCCTTGCCTATCCACCTCAGCGGTCGGAAATGGTTCCTCAGATGGAAATGGAACTAGGACTGGTGCTGCCCCACATCATGGGAGGGGAGAGAGATCCAGAGAACATGGCTCTGGTCACATTCCTCCACAAAGAGATTTACATTTTGTTGCTCCAAATGATTTTAAATAAAATGCAATAGTCTTGATAGAAACTGGAGTTCCACTTTGCTGCGGAGTACGTAGACTTGTGCTCTAAGTGGGTGGGGAGAGGTGGCTCATCCTTGCAGGACTTTGTTAAAATGAAGATGCCAGGAACTGGAAGAGCATTTGGTGAAGAGCAGATGTAAGTTGCCATTTTAAGACTCCACTATGTACTTGGGAGGAATTACCTAGGGCTTGGGCAGGGGGAGGTGGTGAAAAACCCTGCAGTATCCCAGGTATGACTAGGATAAGGTAAAACTAAGAAAGCATACCACAACTCAAAGGAAAGAGAATACTCTCCACTTCCAGCATCTGTACAAAACAACGTGGTGTCAGTAAGAATGATGAGAGTAAGCAAATGGATGATGAGATGGATGGACTGTTTTGAGTCTTATAGAAAAATGGGTAGAAAAAGAAGGGAATCCTGGACAATATTAAAGAGTACATTTAAATCTCCCAGGATATCAGAATTGTACGGTCAATACTAATCTATTGAGTTGGCCATAGGAGTGAGATTAGTTGAAAGAAGCCCTGTCACAATCTCCTTGGTTTCTAAGGAAAATCTTCAGTTAAACATGTAGTAAAACTGATTTAGTGATATAAGACAGTCTGTGATAAAGCTGCTATAACTTGGCTCTCCAGTATGTATTAACCTGCTGTAATTATACTTGCTGCAGCAGTATTTCCTTAGGGCAAATCCTCCTGTGAAAGCCGTGTGGGGGTTCTTTGTCGATGGTAGAAACGATGTTATTTTTACTTCCCTGTGGATTTTATAAATGTTTCCACCTGTTCAATAGAAATTAATTCTCCTAGGGAGAAAAGTAAGGCTTGTAGAGAACAGGGGAGCTTTTCTGAATATTTCTGTCCTATGTTGAGGTCATATTGGAGAAGAAAGGCACAGACATAGGTAACAACCTGCAAATTTTGACAATTTAATGACGAAACCTTTTCTATTTTCATGATAAACTCTTAAGACCTGGGGTTCACCATAAAAAAACAATATTTACTACAGAGTGGTAAATTGTTGCACAATCACTATAAATGACATAAATGATGCCACTTAGGCAGTAGTTTGAGAAGAAATCAGTGCATAGCTACATGTGCAATGTGAGACAACATCTAGATGATTATGCTTAAGATACGGTATTTTTGCAACACATAATAAAATATTGCAGGCCATTTCTCTGTTTTGCAGTTCAACTCTTCGTCCCAGTGTAAAATGAAAAAAACTGGAAAATTCCATGTGTTTCTAATGGAATAGAGAGTCTGTTTATTTTTAGTTCTATGTGGCAGATGTGCTGGAGGTCTTGGCTGAGGAAGAACTGTGGCTTCTTGGAGGTCTATCCATGCTCAGCTGCAATGAAAGTCATGTCCAAAGCTGGAGGTATTACATTCGTGTACTATATCAAGTGCAGATTCCCTGGGAAATAGGTTAAATACCTTATAATCTATGTATGGGTGTATATAGAAGTCTGTTAATGAAAAGTTCGCAAAGAAAAACATCTGCAGTCAAGACTGTCAAGTGCAAAGACTCTTCCTGGAAGCAACACTTCCCTGCACCTATGATTCCAGGTTGCCAGGTTTCAAATATCTCGTGCAAAGCTAGGGAAAAAGTGGAGCTATGTGGTTTGTATCAGTATGCTGATCACTTCTCAGCATGAAAACAGAAATGCGGGGAAAAAGCACTTGGCATTGAACCTTGAAAATGGCATGTCTACTACAGAGCCAATATGGAAAGTTGTTGATTTGGCTGTATTCGATACCACATGTGAGGACAGTACACATCATTTCAGTTTCCTCTCCAACTTGTTCCCTCTTCCTTCTGGTGGGTGTCACAGACTCAGTCTCACAGTGAGCACTGTGCTCTTCTCTCTGCTAAGCCAGCACCCATTTCCGACATGCAGTGCTGCCTAGCTGGCATGCTGCAAGTGCACACACTTGTCAGCTTTTGATTGCAGGAGAAACACCGTGGCAGGACTTCAGGACAGAAATAACCCTGCACGAAGATGTTTACATCTGAAAACGAAGATCCTTAGCTGAAGTAGGACTTAATTAACCAAATTCTGATTTTACCGGTATGTTCCTTCTTTTGATCATATAAAAATTTGGACTGGAGGGGAAAGAAGAATTCACATTAGATTGTAACCTTGTCTCTCTCAACAGAGACAGTTTTCTATAGGACACCTGCTATGTTTTTCCTACTACTGGTGTAAATGTCCCAAGAAACTCTATCAGCTCTGCCGGAAAATGATCTCCATCTGAATGAATTGCACTTTGAAGGAATAAACAATAGAACAATGTGGATTTTGTTCTCTTTAGTATTTTTTTTTACTTTCAAATTCATTAGAAGGCAGATGGAGGTGAAAGAAAGGCTGTACATAACAGAAGGAGAGCATGTAACAAATGCCACATTGAAGGCTGATACATTAATGCCTTTTTTCTTCTTTTTTTGGCTCTGGTTCTCACAAATGAAATTGTTTCTAGAAGCTAATAAATATTAATACTAACAACAACAACGAAAAGATATACTAAACTGAGCAAAGGAAAAAATATTTTGAATAATAATTAGTCAAGTTCAAGTTTTAATTTCATGTTGAAGAACTCACCCAACTACCATACTAGGCTGCATATTTAGAATCATGGAATTGCAAAATACGCTAAGGCTTTATCCAAGAAGCCTTACTAAAAGCATCTCTCTCAGAATTTAAGGTCTGTAATAATTAATTTGCTTAATATTAAATTACTTCCTTGGAGTGGAAGTGCCCCTAACAGGCGGCACCAGGCTGGACTTGCTGGGAGAGCCCCTGACCTGTGGGAAAAGAGCAGCTCAAGGTGGAGGAAAGCTAGACATGTCTCCCTTGTCTGCAAGACGATGCATGGCATCAGAGGCTGCAGTGAGGAAGACCACGGACACCTTGGAGGGTGGGGGGTAGTTGCAGAGCCACAGAGAGAGTGTTTCAGGGTGAATTTGAGTCTGAAGAAGCCAACACAGACAATCTGAAAAGTTTATCTTTGCAAACTCATGAAGTGCAGAAGAAATTTCAGAGGACAAAATACAATAGACGTGACTTCTATCTTCAGAAATGGAATAAAGGAAGCCCTTGAGAATTTTGAAGAAGTTAGCATAATTTCATTACCTGAAAAGATCCTGCAACAAATTATTACATGATTGAATTATAAGCACCTAGAGAATAATGAGGTGATAAGAAACGGCCAGCATGGATTTGTGAAAAATAAATTATATCAAATCTATCTGATTTCCTCTCTTGACACACCTGCTGCATAAGAGAATCATCACTGTGATGTCTTCAGTAGGGCTTTTGACACAGTTCTATATAGTGTACTCCAACATTTCACAGTACAGTGGAAGATGTCCTGGTTGAAATTACTGTCCAGCAGATATGTTGCTTGAAAAATATAGTCAGATTGATTCACATTCTTATCAACACTCCCTATCAAACCAGAGAAGCATTTTATATGGGCTCCCGTGGGGGGCTCTCTTGGGCCAGTTCTGTTCAATAATTTCATTAGCTGTTTAAAAGATGGAATAGCATGTATACTAATTTGCTGATGACACCAAGCTGGGAGGGGTTGCAAATCCTGTGGAGAACAAGTTTAGAATTTGAAATGATCCTGACAAATTGGAGAAATGGCCTGAAATCAATAAGATGAACTGAAATAAAGACAAGTTCAGAGTACCGCACTAAGGAAGGAAAAAATCAAAGGTACAAATACAAGCTTGGGAACATTGAGAGAGAAGGATCTGGGATTACTCTGCAGGAAAGGATCTAGGATTACAACGAATCACCATCTTAACAAGAGTCAAAAGTAGGAATCTGGTGTTCAAAAAGAAAAATGTCATGAGATGTATTAGCAGGAGTGTTAGATAAAATGTGGGAGTTAATAATTTGGCAATTTTCAGTGCTGCTGAAATACTATGTCCAGCTTTAATTCTCTCCTTTGAGAAAAGAGGATCCACAAATAAAAAGCAATGTAATTCAGACACCCCAACTTCTAAGGAAAGGCTCAAATATATGGATTGTTTTCTTTAGAAAATGGAAGAGAGAGGGAATATAATAACAGTCCTTAAATGCCGAAGAAAAATTGGATAGTGGTTAACTATCTAGTGATTTCTTGTCTGTTGACAACAGGAGGGTAGCTAAATTTGTAGTAACACAAAATTATGTTCTATGTTATTAATCGTTTTCTCAGACTAATAAGACACTGGAATTTTTAGGAAAGTTTGTACATCGCCTTCACTGGAGGTTTAAGAAGAGGTTAGACATGTTTCATGGGTCGTGTTAAAATACTTGGTTCTGCTCTAAAGCAGGGGTTTGGCTCTAGAGTTGTGTTATAGGTTTGAAAAGAGAATTTGTTCCCAATATCAATACCTTGGTAGTGTGCACCTACAGTGAAACGCAACCCCCCGCCCCCTCTTTTTCTGGGGTGGGGGAAGGCGGGGAGGAGTCGGATGGCGTGCAGAGGGGCATGGGAGTGGGGTCGGGCTGTTATTAAACCGGCCGGCAGCACGCATTAGGGGGCCTTTTTTTGTGGGTCTTCCTGCCCGTCGCCCAGCGGAGTCGGCAGCCACCTTTTTGTTCTCATGTTCAACCTCTGAGAAGAAGCCTTCCCCCGCCTGGCACCGCTGTCGGGGGTTGGCCCCAGTCCTTTGCCGGCCATCACAGCAGCCGCTGGGATAAGCCCCGGGAGAGCCCTCGCCGCAGGTTTCGGAGCGAGGTGCCTGCCCCAGCCCACGCTTTGTGCTGGTGCTGCATAGCAGAGCATCTCCCTCCGGCAGCTGCCTGCCCCCCCGCCCAGCCCGCCGCTGCGGCCAGATATTTCCTGAGCTGGGGAGCCCGGAGCTGTTGCCGAGGATCGCACCCATAGCCGTAGGACCTGGGGGAAACCCCCCTTCATTGTTTGCCGTGGGGCTGCCCTGGCTCACACTGCTGGGAGCAGTTGTTGAGCCGCCGGAACAGCCTGCGGAGAGCCCCTGACTGTCCCGGGGAGGAACAGCAGCCGCCACCTGGGGAAGTAGGATTTTGTTTCGAAAGTTTTAGTTGCACCAGTGTTGCTTATTCGGGTTTGTTTTATATATATATATATATATATATATATATATATTAACATATATATATATGTTAATAAAGAGCTGTTATTTTCCTTTTCCACACCTTTCACCTGAAGCCTCTTAATTTCAAAGTTATAACAACTTAGAGGGAGGAGTTTAATTTCTTTTTTTTTTCTAAACCCACCATCCATAGCAAACACTTGTGTCTTGTTAAACTAAGACAAATTGTTTTGAAGTTTCTTTCACTGTTACAATTGTATGAATTTTGGGAAGCTTTTCCTCATAGTCTGCCTCTTTTTTTAAATGTGTACTCCATAGTCTTTCATCCTGATTAATTCTTTTCCAAACAGGTACATCACTACCAGATTTCCAACAAAAGATGCTTTGATTTAGGGCTCTTGGTGAAGACAGTGTTGGAAATCCTGCTGACTCTAAATGTTACCCAAAACAAGGTTTTCAGGGGCCCAGTTCAAAATGCCTTTGCCTTAGTAACTGTGAAAGGCTGAGATATAAGCTTTCTTCAGAAAATATATGACATGATCCCTGCTACCAGGCTCCTGCTAGAGAGCAGCTGTTGGGCTGAGAGCAACCCAGACAAAGCTGGGGTGGAACTGCTAACGGTCCATTATAATATTTAAAGAGTGCTATAGAATGTTTATCTGGTGCTGTTAACCAGTCGTATGTCATCTGCTAATCACATCAAGGAAAAAAATTGTCATATTTTGTTCATTACACCAACTCCCCAGCTTCGTTACTTACTCCAGACTAATCCTGTTAGAGCTGCATCTTGGCCGAGGCACTTCTGGCAAGGCACAGTCCAGAGGCAGGACAAAACTCTGTTTGTCCTGCCAAGCACAGTCTTGGCTGAGATTCCAAGGTTATTAAAAACTGTATAAGCAGTCACCAAAGTGTGAATGTCCATTGCACAGTTTTGCAGATAATTGGCTTGCTGGTAATGCTGTCCCTGGCACAAAAAGGGCCTGGATCATGCACAATATCCAAAACAACAGTAGGAGACCTCGCAGGACTCCCACTCTGTGACAGAACATCAAACTTTATCTAGAGTCAAATTAAAAATAAAATGTGGGTGATTCCAGCAAGAAACTCAAGCAGACCAAGTAATTCAGTAAGTAACAACAAACCATTTTGCAATATATTAGATACTCAGAAGAAATTCTTTACTGTCAGGCTGGTGAGACACTGCAACACGTTGCCCAGAGAAGTTTTAGATGCCCCAGCCTTTGAAATGTTCCAGGTTGGGTTGGATGGAGCTCTGAGCAACCTGGTCTAGGTGGAAGGTGTTCCTGCCCATGGCAGGACTGTTGGAACTAGGTGGTCTTTAAGGTCCCTTCCACCCAAGCCATTCTATATGATATCAAATAAAAGTCAGCACCTAGGAAAGCAAATTCTTCATCTATATACTATACATTCAGAAGAATCAACTTGTCCTCTCTCAAAAGCATGTGGCCACAGTGATCTGCAATTTTCTCCACCAGACGCTGGCTTGCAGCAGCCAGTTCTTGTGACAGCTTCCTGCCTTCCAGAGTTGAAAGCAAACTTGTGCCTGCCCTGTCACCTAGTGCACCACAGTGCCAGGCAGACAGCAGTAGCAGTGCTTGTGAATTCCCCGGGTGTTCCAGACTACTCCTTGGAAATTGACATGACTGTGCTAATATATTAAGTCCTAAAAAGTTTGCAATCTCTTTTTTATTGCTTTCCCTAGGCCACATTGCCCTGGAAGAGATCTGCACAAGGAGCTGCTATTTTGCTGTGTATCAGATACACCTTCAGGCAAATTGAAATCCCATTCCAGTTAAGGGGTTTTTGGCTGTAGAATATTCCCTCCCTCTCTGCTTTGCCAGAAGAGAGATGTGCTAGTCCACTGGGCATACAGCTTAGTCTGCCTTTTCTTGAGGCTGAAGCTGATAGCTGAAGGTTTGGTTTAATTTTTTTCATCTCACTTGCTACACATATGTATCTATGTATCTATTTATCTATCTATATTTCTGTGTGCATATGTGTATCTCTTTCAGAGGATCTAACCCCTTCCTCTGTTTATTTTAACTTATGGAATAAATAACTCTAAAATTTTTTTATGTAAACACTGTAGATACCACATGGTGATTTGAATAGTGAGGCTGCAGCTATTTTGAAAGGAGATGGTGAAGCTGTGGTCCCCTGGGGAGGCCTGTAGTTCTCAAGGCTCTGGGCTCAAGGGTGCCCTGGAAACATGTTCCCAGGACTGACACAAGCATAGTACTGGTTGGGTGTTCTGAAGTTGGTGTTTTGGAAAATCATATCTGTCTGTGTTTGTCAGTTCAGCAGAAACACAAGGCTCTACAGCCCTTTTTCTTTATTCATGTGTCAGCATTCAGAAAAGCCCGCAGAAGCTTGTTGGGCCTGTTGCTTTATGGGCAGCCCCACGAGGTTTGTTGGTGGCATTGCTACATGGGCAACCTGAGACAAGAATTACCATGAGGTGTCTGTGTGTCCATCTGCTTCCTGAAATGTCAAAGGTCTTCTGTAAACTGCTCAGAGGGGAGGATGTATGGCACAAAAACATCCTTTCCATGGATACAGACCTAGCTAAATCCCTGTTCAGAGCCCTTTACTTCATTAGCATTTGAGGATTTATCAGCCTTAGCAAGTTCTTGTAAATGAATGACTTGCTTTATATTTTTTAGCAGATGGCTGTAATTGTTAGTGAACGAGCTTATAGTGTGTGTTTGACATGAAGGATTAGCTTATCTCTGGGGCCTAAGGCTATTAAGAAAAATCATTTTTTTACCCTTAATCTAATGTTTGCTTCTCCTGATACACAGGTATTGGTACTAATCACTGTAATTACTGAGAATATACCAAGCCTGCTTTGTTAGCTTCCTACTTGATGGCACATTGTAGGTATAGTCCAGCAAAGAAGCCATCCCTCTGCTACTCTGTGCTCTGCAACTAGAAGAGAACTGTGATTCTTATGGATGACAATTATTTTGATTACATAAGGTTATTATATGACAGTGTATCAATTGTATATATTTCAATATATATTTCAGAATGAATGTGACCTTAGTCCAATTCCATGTTTACAATTACTCTTCCTTTAAAATACAACAAAAATGCAATAATAGTATTTATTCATCCAAATTTTCGAAGTATTCTGTCATCACTAACAGAATCACAGTTTGACATGGGGTTCTGGTTTAATAACAACTTGAAAAGTTATCAGCAGAGAAAGAGCCTATATAACCAATATTCAATAAAAAGAAAGGCTGTAAGCAAAGAAATATCCATGGATATGGGTTATATTATCCAGAAGAGAGTCTCAATGGAAGTGAATGAAGTGACATCATTTCACGATCACACAAGTTCACAATAGGAAAACAAAAGGCTGTAGAATTTCCAAATAATATCACAACATTGCCAAAACGTCACATAATGAAAGATGAAATTGAATGTGGGACAGATAGTTGCTGTTAAATTAACTGATACAAATGCAAGGCAGAAGGCAGTTGTATCTACCTCAGAACTCTAAATCAAATAAATCATAAGAAAGAACACGAACATCATCACGGATATCTCACTGAAAAAGTTTCAACAGGAAATAAGAAAGCAGATCAAATAAATGTTATGCTATAGTAAGAAGGTGACAAAAAATAGTACTGAATCAAAAGAAGACCAAATGCTTCTGCAAGTCACTGAAACCCCATTCACTAACTTAGAATGAGGTGTCTAGGGCACATGGTTTCAAATACTCCAGCTAAAAATGTTATAGCTGAAACCAGAGAAAAGAATAATGCCAAAAATATGCATGGAATGCATTCTTCCATATGAGGGAAGCTTCTCAATGTTAAGACAGGCAAATGAACAAGCATGTAATGCAGAAAATAAGGTAGAAACTGAAGTCTACGACTGATATTTTTGAACTTAAGAAAAGCAACCATGCTTGTAGAAATCAGAAATTGCTCAAAGATAATTCTTGGCCATGCATTATACAACTGTCATGAGGAATTCACCACCATGAACCACTCTTGAAAGCTTAGCAATAGTTGGATGCTTCTGTGAGGAAGAGAGCAAGTGGGCTTTATCACTCTCTGACGCACTGTCACATGATGGGAAAGAGCTCTGCAGTTATACCACATCCCTGACACATCACAGCTGCCAGCAGCTTTAATGAAATTAACTGTTCCTGTGTTGGCCAGGATGAAAAATGCATGAGGTATACATGCCTTCCTGTTTCCTATAGCTTGCAGTGAGGAACAGTAGTTGCCTAGCCTCCTTTTTGGAGCGACAAAGCTTAAAACCAAACATGCTGTGCCAAACTAGTTTGCTGCTGACCGTGACTGGAGGAAAAAAAACCTGGATACAATTGGTCTGATTGGGTATAGTGCAACTCCTCAGGTTTCTACCAAGTACACTTGCCATTTGTTCTTCTGGGAGGAGATAGGAATATATAACCACTTAGTCATTGCATATTCTCTTTGAAATTTTTTTTCAAATATTGAGATTGCTGGAGCCTGGTGTGAATTTTAAATTAAGGAACTAAAGGGGGAGAATGCATTTCTTTTGTTAATGGCTTTTCCCTTCAAGCCACATTATTATTCAGTTGCCATGGTTTATCTGATTTTGTAAAGTACCCAGGGAGATGTGACAATGATTAGGCACTTAGAAATACACTGATAGATAGACATAGCCTATCTGTGAAGGGTAGAATATCAACATTTTCTGTGTTGGTGGCCACCTACTGCCTTGGTCAGCTAAAACCAGGATCCTTTTCCCCTTAATGTTGAGTGTATTAGATAATTGACTGCTAAGAAATGTTACTTTCTGCAATAAAACTATTTAGTGTTACAATTCCTATTTAACCAGAAGAGAACAGATACCCAGCAGAACTATTCCTCCTTTGGAAGCAAACATGTATTTTCAAAGTAGAAAACAAAAGTTGATTTCAAATGTAAACTTCCCAGTGCTTGCTCATTTGTCTTGTTCTTGCTTCAAAAGCTGCATGTGTTAACTCTCCTGCACTCATTAAGACAACATTAAGACAGTAAAGTTCTGTGCACTTCATTTCCCACAGCTGTCTCCAGAGCCCACTGGTCCACTGCAATCTTGACGTTTTATTTACAAGTTCTTTGGTGTAGGGAAAAACAAATCTCAAAAGAATATGTTTTTATTTTGACCTGGATATGTCAGTAGTACCCAAAATCCAGCATGCTCCACCCCAAACAGAGCTTTTGTCCATATCGACAAGATTATTGTCTCCAGAATACAGATCTTCCTGCACCAAGTTGATGCTCTCAGTAGCCTTTTCTGCCACCATCTCACAATGGTCTTACAGGCACAAAGATTTTCTGGACTATCATCAAATGTTATTAAATGCACGACAATAATTCAAACCAGTGCAAACCAGGGCATGTGCCTGGAAGATGCTGTACCAGGCACTGGCTGGCTGTGCCAGCTGAAAAGCAGCTCATTTAACGAGCTCAGTTATTCATTTGGCCGTTTGCCTACATATTTTGAAGAATTTTTACCTTCCAAAAATGCTCCCAAAATACATTTGTGTCCTATGCAGCCAACCTGCTCTTTTGTTGAGTGGACTCTTATCATGATGAATGACATGATCAATTGTCAAGGAAATATAGGATCCAGCCCTGCACACTTCTACCACCATGTGTGGGAGTACCACTGCAGAGTGAGCTTGCTACTGCCAGGGGCTAGGAACCCCATTCTGGACTTGCCACATCCTTGGCTTAGCTTTGAGCACTTAAACTGTGCTCAGGCTCAGAGGAATAATTTGCGTGGTTAAGCTTGTATTTTAGAGTGTTATTGCTCACAGCAGATTGCTCAACTTCTTGCAGGATCAGTTCCATGAAGGTGCAGGCTGTGCAGGTGAGCAGATAGGAGTGTATCAGTGAGGTTACAGCACTGCATCCTGGGATTTTGAATGAGGACATTGCTTCAGCCTGCATACAAATTGGAAACAGTTTTGTCTTGTATATGATAAAAATCACATCATTCCAAAATATTTCTATTAAGTAGAAGCACTACATGCTAGAATAACTGCTGTCTGGCAGACTATTCAACACTGATCTGCTGTGTTTTTATAGGAGGTGTGTATGCTTATAGGTGCACCCACACAAGTGCATATGGGGATTTCATACCTATTTTCATCCCCTCACCCCCATTTGAGTAAAAGAGTTAGAGTAAACAACTGTGGGTGTGCCTTTCATGGTATTCTGTAAAATTACTAGGACGATCCAGTATTTTTTACCACAAGTTACTTCCCAGAAATTGCAACCACATTAATGTACTTTTTATATCTTTCAGTTTTATTCACCAAGATTAAACTAAAAGCCGAGGCAAGTAACTATAAATGTAGGAATACAATTTATTATAATCAATTAAAAAGTAGTTTACAAAAATTTCCAATAATATATTTTCTACTTCAAATGTAATTTATTGAAATTCACTCACTCTTTTGCTTATAATATGTGTCCTCCTAGACTCTAATTACTTTTAAGCTAAATGAGGTATCCAGTGGAGAGAAAAATGCTCTCTCAGAATCCATCTTATTTCAGCAGAAATATGGCCTAATATTTTCCTATAATATAGGGGAACCTCAGTCCTACCAGTTTGATGCCAGAGCCAGCCATAGATGCCCAGAGCCTGGAGTGGGATTGCAGGTCAGCAGGAGCACCTGAAGAGTAGCACAAAGGACTCCCAGGCACTCCAGTCAGTAAGTCATATTCACCAGGGACACAACTTCAGTGCCTCTGTGCAAATGCACACAGCCTGGGGAGTGAACAGGAGGAGTTAGAGATGTGCTCACACCTGCAGGGCTACCGTGTTATTGGTGTCATGGTAACATGGAGGGATGGGTCCTATGACTGGAGTACTGGGATAGAGGACAGGCAGGGTAGTTGAGGAGGCAGTGTCTATGCCAGTGTCCAGTCAGAGTGCACGGAGCTCTGCCTGGGGATTTGAGGAAAGGCAGAGACAGGTAACATTGTAGTGGGAGCCTGCCACAGGCCACCTGACCAGGAAGACCGAGCAGATGAAGCCCTTTGAGGACAGATAGGAGCAGCCTCACATGCAAAAACCCTGGGCCTCATGAGGAACTTCAACTCCACTGATATCTGTTGGAGGGACAACAAAGCTGGGCATAAGCAAAGCGGGAGGATTCTGGAGCGTGTTGATGATAATTTCCTTCTCCAAATGATAGAGGAGCCAACAAGGAGAGGTGCTATGCTGGAACTTGTTCTCAAAAACAAGGAGAGGTGCTATGCTGGAACTTGTTCTCAACAACAAGGAGAGGCTGGTGGGGAACGCAAAGCTCAAAAGGGCAGCTTTGGCTGCAGTGACCATGAAAGGGAGTTCAAGATCCTTAGAGCAGGGAGAACTGTGGATAGCAAGCTCATTACCCTGGGCTCCTGAAGAGCAGACTTTGCTCTCTTCAGGGATCTGCTTCGTAGAGTACCATGGGATAAAGCCCTGGAGGTAGGAGGGGCCCAGGAAAGCTCATTAGTATTCATGGTCACCTCCTCCAAGCCCAGGAGTTACGCATTCCAACAAAGAGGAAATCAGGCAAAAACCCAGGGAGGTCTTCATAGATGAACAAAGGAGCTTCTGGGCAAACACAAACATAAAAAGGAAGCCTCCAGAGGGTGGCAACAAGGACAGGTAGCCTGGGAGGAATACAGAGAGATTGCCTGAGCAGACAGGGATCAGTTAGGAAAGGTAAAGCCCTCATAGCATTAAATCTGGCGAGAACATCAAGGGCAACAAAAAAAAGTTTCTATAGGTATGTCGGTCATAAAAGAAAAACCAAGGAAATTGTGGGTCCTCTACAGAAGAAAGAGACCTGGTTACCTGGGATATAGAGAAGGTTGAGGTACTCAATGACTTTTTATCCCTCAGTCTTCACCAATGAATGGTCCAGCCACGCTGCCCAGGTCACAGAAGGCAAATGTGGGAACCAGGAGAATAAAAAACTGCCCACTATAGAAGATCAGATTTGAGACCATCTAAGGAATCTGAAGGTGCACAACTCCATGGGACCTGATGAGATGCATCCACAGGTCCTGAGGGAAGTGGTAGATAAAGTGGCTAAGCCACTGTCCATTATATTTGAGAAGTCAAGTCAGTCTGGTGAGGTTCCTACTGGCTTGAAAAGCAGAAACATAGCTCTCATTATCAAAAAGGAGAAAAAGAAAGACCTAGGGAACAATCTCACTTCTATGCTCAGCAAGATGATAGAGTATCCTGGAAAATATGCTAAAGCACATGGAAGAATAAGGAGGTGATTGGTGACAGCCAGCACGGTTTCACTAAGGGCAAATCATGCCTGACGAATCTGGTGGCCTTTTGTGACAGTCTTACAGCATTGGTGGATAAAGGAAGAGCAACTGATGTCGTCTACCCGGACTTGTGCAAAGCATTTGACACTGTCCTGTACAATATTTTTGTTTCTAAACTGGGGAGACATGGATTTAACAGATGGACCATTTGGTGGATAAGGAATTGGCGGAATGGTCCCACTCAAAGAGTTGTGGCCAACAGCTCGATGTCCAAGTGGAGACCAGTGATGAGTAGTGTCCCTTAGGGGTCGTTATTTGGAATAGGTAATCTTTATCTTTGTAGGTGACATAGACAGTGGGATTGAGTGCACCCTCAGCAAGTTTGCCAATGACACAAAGCTGTGTGGGGCACTTGACACACTGGAGAGAAGCCATGTCACCCAGAGGGATCTTGACAGCTGACCCCTGTGAACACCCTGAAGTTCAACAAGGCCAAGTGTAATGTCCTGCAGATAGGTCAGGGCAATCCCAAGCACAACTAAATACTAGGAAGAGAATGGATTGAGAGCAGCCCTGAGGAGAAGGACTTGGGAATGTTGGTTGACAAGAAGCTAAACATGATACAGCAATGTGAGCTCATGGCCTAGCAAACCAACCATATCTTGAGTTGCATCCAAGAATTGTGACCAGTAAGTCAATGGAGGTGATTTTTCTCCTTCAACTCTGCTCTTCTGAAACCGCACCTGGAGTACTGCCTCCATCTCTGGGGCCCCCAACACAAGAAGGACATGAAGCTGTTGGAGCAAGTCCCGAGGATGATCAGAGGGCTTGAGCACATTTCTAATGAAGACTGACTGAGAGTTGGGGTTGTTCAGCCTGAAGAAAATACCTTGGGGACACCTTAGAGCAGCCTTCCAGCACCTAAGAGGGCCTACAGAAAAGATGGGCAGGGACTTTTTACAAGGACATATAGTGATAGGACAAGGCGGAATGGCTTCCAACTGTAAGGGAATAGATTTAGGTTAGATATTAATAAGAAATTCTTCACTGTGAGGCTGGTGAGGCACTAGAACAAGTTGCCCAGAAAAGTTGTGGATGCCCCATCCCTGGAATTGTTCAAGGCCAGGCCGGATAAGGCTTTGAGCAACCTAGTCTAGTGGAAGGTGTCCCTGCCCATGGCAGGACTGTTGGAACTATATGATCTTTAAGGTCCCATCCAACTCAGATCATTCCATGATTATGCAGGAACAGACTCCTTTGGCTTCAATGACCTTGCAGAAGCCCATGTTCATCCTTGCAGGAAGAATTATAGAGCTTGTGACTGCCTCACTTTCCAAATAATTTTTTGGAATTTTTTTGAAGAGCAGGCAGTGCTCTCGGTTAGACTTGAAAGGTGATCCAAGCTTTGGCCAGCTGAGTAAAAATCTATCTTGTTCTAGCTCAGGCAAAACTTAAAAAAATAATGTTCTTATAATCTGTGGTGCATTTCAGGCTCACATCCTTTCTCTGTCAAGTCAATTAAAAATAGGTAAGTATTGCTACTTTGGAAAGAACTCAAAGAAAGACAACAAAGACTTATAATTACAAAGTAGACCCATGGCCTCCAGGGCAAAATAGAATAAACTTAATGCAGGACATACAAAGCCAGCATAGAAAAACAACTCCAAAGAGGCAGAATAAGGTATCCAGAAGGTAACATCAAAAGAAAGAGCAGGAATTGTTTCAGGTAGCCAGAGTCAAGCTTTTGGAAAAGAATCAGTTTTGTTAAATCCTGGAATTGTTAAGGATGGAGTTATTCAAACAGCTATCTGAGGGGATGATTTTCCAAGGAACTCTGGTTAGGCACTGTAACCAGGTGCTTCAAGCCCAACGAGATAAAACACAAAATGTGTTATAGTAATAGAGGAGCACAACATCCTGTAGTACTGGAAGGAAGTTGTTTACAGTTAATAGTGAATCAGAGAAGTTGCCTTAGAAATAGAATTTAAAAAAGCTAAGTAATGGATACTGTAGGGAAGCTAAAAAAGGGCTTCTTAGCCAGTTACTGGTTTCTAGGGACATAGTCTTCTGTATGGAGTCTAATTAGGGATGTTGGATGGCGTGATGTGCTGAGACATCAACTTGAGGGCTTTGCTCAACTCAGTTGTATCAACCTATGTCCTTTAAGTACTCAGTTCACCTGACCCTCCCCTAAATTCTTTACTATGACCAAAAGGACTGGTGAAAGATAAAAACTTGAAGATGAGGATGGGCACATTTGGGCCAAGTGCAGAAGCAGCAGCACCATGAAGCTGAAGAGGAGCCTCATGAGTGGCACCTCCACACATGCACAGCTCCTCAAGTGGCACCTATGAAGCTTCTGGGCACCTTATCTAGGGCAGCAAATCTGTAAAGGCCCAAAAGCCAAGCAGAGAGTCAGCTAAAGGGGAAGTGGCTGAAGAAAGAAGCATGTATGTCTTCGGCTATGTCACTGTGAGTCTGAAGAGTAGTCTCAAATTTGGATTAACAGCTGGGACTACTGTGCTGATTGCCTGAAAGAACAGTTGAAGGGGGGAGGGAAAATTGTGTGAAAGGAGTAGAGTGGGGAGAAAAGGCTGAGAGAATGGGAAATAGGAAATAGGGGAGAGCGAGAAGAAATATGAATCAACATTAAATCAAAAATAATCATGTTAAGGGGAAACACCTGGAAACGCCAGATTTCTGTGCAAGTGCCCTAGCCACTCTGTTACAGAGTTATGCCTGATCTTTTGCCTCCAGAAGTACCTACTATTTCCATGAGCATTTCTATGAACACCCGGGAACAGACAGCAGGACTCTCCAGGGACTTTGCAGAAGAACATTTACTGATTACTTCTGTTGCTTGAGATAAATATCTAGCGCCATAGGAGTGCCTTGAGCTTTCCCTCCCCTGCTGCTGTAGACCTCCTGCAAGTCCTGTGCTTTATCTGCTGTCTGTGCAGGGATGTCCTGAGGATATCCGGGGGGTCTCAGGCCACCAAATCCTGTATCCCATCTCCAGTGACTTCTGAGAGGTGACACCAGCCCTTGTGTTCATGTAGGGGCCTCATTGTAAGTGTATGCAGGTGTCTCTGAAGCTGAATCCCACCCTTCACCAGCAAAAGGCATTGGACATCACTGGGTTTAGGTAGCAGCCACATGGACAATTTTAGGACATACATTCGGCTGGCTACAGGTATAGTCTGATCTGGTACATCTCTTCTACTTTGTTGGTATAGACCTAAAGCACTAGACTGTACACATTCCAGGGGAGCAGACTGTATAAACCTGGATAGGAGGTAATAGGCAAAATTGCCCCAGGGAATGGAACAGAGGAGTATCTCCTTGTACCACTCTGAAGTTCCTAAGGATGCACTAAAGCTTGTGTTAGGCAGGAAAATGGCATATAAGACTTCCCTCACCTGAAGGATGACACTCTGTAGGGAATTCTTTATAATAAGAACAGGATCACAGCCCTTTTGCACTGTAAGGTGGTAGTTAGTGAGAAATCAGATACTTGCAAGTAACAACTAACAACTAAGATGAATCTTTAATATAACCAGGACAGCTAGGGAAAGAAGAAAGTGTTAGTAGCACAATTCCATTTATACAAAACAAAGTTGTTCTTCAAGCTGATGGAACATGCCCACCTTAAAACAATGATTGAACCGGGATTTTACACTTCAGTTGCAGGTTTGAAGAGCCAGAGGGACTGTTCTGTCCACAAGTGCAGTCGTCAGCACCCAGGAGTTCCTCTGCCCATCAAGACAAACAGGGTGGGCAGGGGCACCAAGGACACTCAGGCAAAAGCTAAGACTGTGGGCTATCTGTAAAAGTCAATCTCACACCTCTCATAAAGCAGACCCTGTAGAGAGGCTTTGCTGTCCCTTGCCTTCCCCATATCCCTGCTAGCCTTGACTATGGTAATGCCAGGAAAAGGAAAGGGTAGGGAAAGTGTCTGGTGAGGCTGAAAAGGTATTGCTGATTGCAACATGCAGTTAGAGTATGTAAAACAAAAACCCACAGGGGTATGGGGTATGGAAGTACAGTACGACAGTTGGTCATACACCCACCGTATGGAGCATATCCAACAGGGTCACTTGAGATAGGTTTGTCTGCATCTCAATCTGTGAGTCTCAGCTCAACAGAGCTGCCAAGGGCAAATTAATAGGCTGTCCAAACAAGGAGGGCACTGTTTCTTTAAGCTTTCCTCAAGAAGTGGAAAGCAATGCATCTTTTTGTTCTGTTGCCAAAGTTATTCAGGAAAATCACCCCACTATCAAGACTGTCACATTTAATTGAGCAGCATTTGGACTTTTTTTAATGATTTTCTTGTCTCTTGTCTGCAGTCTGGGGACTATTCCTGCTACCATTTGCTCTCCAGCTCTGAGACTGATCAGAGCAATCTTTTAACTCTCCTGCTGCCTGAATGTCAACATTCCAACAAATGCTGTATTTTATGAAAATACCATTACAGTCTCTTAGTGACTTTCAAAAATTAGGTCATTACCAGATCAATGCAGCTATGTTTACTTAAATTCAGGAATTGATTTTGGTGCTTTAAGAGAATAAGCAAATGGCTGATAGTAGTTGACTCTCTTTGGCATTACAGCATTGAGCAATTCGACTGTAGGCTGAACCAGTAAATCTCTGGATCTTCTAAATTTCATTTCTAATCAGACTTAGGGCAAAATTTATACTCCCAACCTGCAAATGACATTTTGCTTTTCATACTGTTTTTTTATATGCTGAGAACTCCCGTTGATATACAGAAAAGACAATATTAGAGTCAGGAGCCATGCTGCACGTCTGAGAAATCATATTGCTCTTACAATGCCCTCACATACGGTGAAATGCCTCTGTAAGAAAGCAGCACACAGCATTAGAGTTTACCATCATTCAACAGCTTCCCTAAGAAAAGTACTCTTATGTGTATTTACAAATAAAAAAATATTCCAGTTACCAGCCCTGTGGGCTCAGACTGGGCTCTGTAGTTCAAGCTGCCATCTTTCCTTCTCACATGCCATCACTAGTGATAAAGCACCGTGAGTCATTTCAGTCCTCAGAGTCACTTGTGTACATCTGTTTTCCTGCAGGCCAGATGCAAAAAAGTTAGGATTTAGTAAATGACTCAGATGATGATGTTTCACAATGAAAAGCATCCGGTTAATATCCCATCCTGATGCTGGTTGGTTTGGGATAACAGGAATGAAACTTAGAAAAAAAAATTGCAGTTTTACCACTCCAGGGGGCACTGATGACCCTCATTTATGGGCTGTGTGTGTGGGGGAGCATGGTATTGTATACAGTTCCTACGGGAACTGTATACAGGCTAGTGACTCTCATGTTATATCATTTTCTTTGGCTACGGCATGTGGCTGTTGTGAATAGTTGTCTTCATCCTGGGGTCCGCTGTATGGAGAGCAACACGCTCTTGTGTGGAGAGGCTGTGCTGCTGTGAGGAGTTAGGCAGGTACTGCAGGCTTTGGACATGCAGGCCACCTCTTGTTGCAGAGCATCCCCACATGCAGAGGGCATCCTGCTGCCTTCCTGATCCACCACACATTGTTTCCCAGGGGCCTCTCCTGCAGACACTTTATCCAATAGAAATGAGGCTTTTCATCTGACCTGTCATTATTATTATTATTATTATTATTATTATTATTATTATTATTATTATT
>NW_020897692.1:13120303-13125430 GCF_003984885.1 Neopelma chrysocephalum
TTATTATTATTATTATTATTATTATTATTATTATTATTATTATTATTGCTATACAATACCTGGAGGTACAAAATACATTCAGTCAGAAAAAAATAGGAGTTTATGGCATTCTGAATAGCTTTCCATAAAAGAAAAAAATCATTTCTGAGAAGAAATAAAACTCCTGAATCTCTCATAAATCACCCCAAGACACTTTTGTTACAAAGTAATTGAGAATCCAGAGACTCTTAACCTTCTTTTAGCCCTATTTTTCATCATTTCTCCTACAGCCAAAGGAAGTCCTGCTTGTGGTAGGATACCATATTTAATGCATTACCCTGTATGCCCTTGCTGGATCTCAACACTCTCTTTCTAGTACTTTCCAAGGTAATACGATTTATGCTTTCTTTAAATCTCTTCCAGTGCTAGTTTTTTTTAATAAACCACAGTCAGCTTTAGGAAGTCCAGCTTTAACAGAAGTGATTCAATATCTACTCAATTGCCTCGGGCTTCTTCAAACAGTACTTGAAAGTAACGATGTGGTAAGACTGATAATGGGATATGGCGTCTTTTATTTCCAACTGCCACCAACAGTCTTGAGGTCACTGTGACTGGAAAAACTATGTGAAATGTGCTTCTAAGCACCTTCATTTTCCTAAGGCCTATTGTTTACTGCAGAAGTGCCACCACTGCAGTGGGCTGAGTTATGCTGCAGCCTGAGCAAGGGGCAGCAGGTGAAGATGAGAAGGGCAAGATTTGCAAATTGCTGTAGGGCTTGTGACAGTGTATATGAAAGTATCCTCTGTTTTGGTTGGCTCGTTATTATAACCAAAACAGATGAAAATATGGTCCCAGAAAAGATGAACAGTAAAGAAATTTTCAAATGTATAGCATTTTCAAAATTTTAGTGGTTTGTCAGGCAGTGTCACTGCTTTAGGAGACTGCCATTGTTTTTGATAATTTCTACACAATATGGAAGGATAAAAGCATGAAGACACTTTTCTTTAAAGGGTGATTGTAGCTCATGTGAATGCTGAAAGACATTGGCAAAACAGTGTGGAAAAGCTGTGCTGAACAGCTTGAGCCGTAGGTGCTCTGTGAGAATGACATTCATGCTGCTCCCAAAACACCAAAAAAACAGATGGAGGATCTGGTGCTTTGGTGGTCCTGGGATAAGCAACACAACCTGCATTGCCCCTGCTCATGAAAGGACAAACTAATTCTGTAGCACAAAGAGAATGCACAGACTTCTTGGACCATCTGTAGGTCCGTGCCTGCAGGTCCCACCTTTGTGACAAGGTAGAACTTATTTTCCATCCCTGCCAGTGTAACACCTTCAATCAGCCAATTTAGCATCCCAGACATGAGCCTTCCTAGAGATGATGTGGAATTTAAGGGAGGTGAGAGGCAAATTACAACCTAAAGGTACCTACGGGTTAGAAATTCGTCTCAATACTTAATACTAGAGGTATCACATTTCAACCCACTATCCTCACCTGGTAAACTTCTTCCCATCCAGCAGCACTACAGATTATTTCCAGCATGGTAGGAGTATGTGGCAGGAAAATTGAGCATAGCTAAGGAAGCTGTGCTGTATTAGTCTCAAGAGTTTAGCATCAAGTGAGCTGACCTTAACAGCAATATTCTGCTGCCCCCCAGGGGAAAGAAGGAACATGTATGGATGGGCTCCGAGTGACCTGTACCACTTCACCCCCAGCTCTGGAGCTGAACTTCTGCTCCTGGACCTGCTTTCTCCAGCCTCTCTGCCCCTGGGAAACAATGTTTAAAACTGTAGTGTTTAAAGGACTGTGCCAGAGGCTGTAAAAGCAGTGGGTTCTCCTTACTGCCATTTCGCACAATGAAATACTGAATGATGATTGCTTACCTGGGTCTGTGGCAAGGAAGGCGAGGTAATGAATATGTATGAAAAATCTAACTGTTTGCAGAAACAGCAATACTAATGTCAATAGGCACAAGAATATCTTTCTATTGCCAAATAACATACATTATTTAGCAATAATACTTGTGCATAAATAAAAAAGTGCAGCAGGTATGTTAGTGCATTCTTTCTTTTGCTTCTGAAAAATATTTGTTAGTGGTATAATAAAAATGTTGCTCATGAAAGTAGACAAGGCTAATCTACTACACAATTTTCTACACATTCACATAAAAATATGAGATGCAAAACAGTAGATCTACCTTGCTTAGGATCTAAATAAATCATTCTAAATAAATGACATCTAAAGGCCCCAGTAGATGTCATGGAAATTGGAGTTTCCATGGCTTTCCAAGATAAAATTTTTGTCTTATAAATTCCTGCTCTTTTCTCACTTGGGCTTCTCCTCTGTATTTAAGCACATCACAGTGTTAAATGTTTCTGGAAAATTACTTAGGTCAGTTTGATTAACTCCTCAATAAACAGTTTCTTTACCATTAGCATATACCATTATTTATATACATAGTTTGCATTTGTCTACACTGGTTTATACTAGATCATGTTATTACTCTGCTGGCAAAAGGCTGAGAGCTCAGTTATGGGAATACATGAAGAGTGAGTATGCGGTATTGAACTCCTTGAGCTCTTCAGTCCTTACAAGTTGAGTTGAAGCAACTGGTAATGCAAGTCAGAAAAAAAGTACCACCTGACCCTTGGAAGCAATAGCAAAAGCAAGCACTTGTGTTTCATGTGACTATTCTTCTCCACAGAGACATAAACTCCTTAACCCATGTTAGTCAGACTGTTTTTACAGATTTCCTATCTGAAAAGTGAAAGCACCTAAGTAAAAGCAACACAAAGCAAACCTGAAAAAAATCAGTGCTCACTAAACAATTCCTATGGAAATATAAGTAATGAAATATAAGAATATGTATGTGTCAGGGACTGAATTAAGGGTGTTGGACAATTTTAACCTGAGTGTTTCTTTGTATTTTTGCCTTCCCTGTTTATCTCAGACATAAGCATCCCCAGGGAGTGTACTGGTGGGAACCCTAGATGCTCTAAGTGCCTTCCAGCCTTCAGCCAGTTCCACAGCAGCCCCTGGCAGGCAGGGCAAAACAGCGTGGAGGCGGCACACCCTGCCCCCTGCCAGCAGGCTCTCCAGAGGTGTTTGACTGATAAATCTTCCCTGAGCACCCGTATGCAGAGCTTTCCATGGTGTCTGACACGTGGTCCACATTCAAGGAAGCTTCCACAGGGACAGAAAAGTGCATATCCCCAGCATGAGCGTGATCAGATGCCAAACCACAAGTGTCTGGTAGAAAATGTGAAAGACCTTGTCAAGGAGCTAGTTAGGATAATTTATTTACTTTCCTTAACTTCTGCATGAGCTTAATCTTGGAACAGTTGAAGCATATATTTTTTTAAAAAAAGACAAAAAGTTAGGGTGGGGCTACTGTCTGACATGGAAACTGTCATGGCTGATTTGCAAGCAGATAAGGTCCTTTGGTAATCAGAGAGGGCTTGGGGTTCCTTGTTACTGCAGGACATGCTTTCACTCATTGCCAATATGTGTTGACATGCAACCCTTTCCTCTTCTTGGATCTGTTTCCAGGTCGCAAATGAGGTGACCCCAGGCCGCAGGCCTGATGTATGAGGGGCTCCCTGCACAGCCCACACAGGCTCCTGCTGGTAACAGAAACCCCCTGGTACAGGGGTTCATCATACCTATCAAGTCAACCTAGTCTTTAAGTCTTTTGTAAATACATCATTCAAGAGACCCCATCTGCATAAAAGTGTAGCTGTCTGTCCTACCTTGACTTGGAAACATTGTCTTTCTGGTGCCTCAAAATCCTTCTTGTCACTCCTGTTAAGACAAGCTGTGTCTAGCCTGTCTTCTGCAATGTGGTATTCTTCAGATCAGAAATATATATATTATGTATGCATTGAATTAGAGGTTTAAGCCTTGTCTAGGGTGGTGATTATTCGTCCTTACCATCTATTTCCAGGAGATGCGCAGGACCACATGGTCACAACACATTTAGATATGGTCTATTAAAAGTTCTCATTCATGCCAAGAAGATTTGAAAACTCTGCAGCCTAAGCAAGTAGGCTTCCTGGCAAGATTATTTCGTATTATGTACACTTGTTTTTATCCGAAACTGACTGTAATTTTTTAAGATACAGTACACAAAGAAATTAAACAATAAACTTTAAAGCATCGATCAATTTCAATTTGATTTGTTTAAAAAACCTAAATTATGGGTTAACTCAGAAGGTAATAGAATTCAGAAAGAGAGTACTTGTGATACAAGGCATTCTTCATATATTAATTTTCATTTTTGGTGAGATGAAGTTTGAAATTAGATTCAGATTGCAAATTATAGCTTTGTATGGGCTCCCTATTGCTAGCTCATGAAATACTTAGATTCCTGAGGATGAAACAATTTTATTTCCTGTAATAGGCTGCAAAAGCCTTATTTCCCACTGGTAGAATAATAGGTCTGCAGCTTGAAGTGAGAGCGAGTCATGCCTTTGCTCCTTGACTTGGTCACCAACAGGGATACATTAAACTAAACATATAACCGAAGAAGAAATGGTGACATAAGGTGGGTTTCATTCCAATTCAAAGATTATCCTTTCCATTTCCCCACTACAACTAACCCTACAGCCTGAATTCTGTGAAGGAGGCTGCCCATCATTTAATGCCATACAAATACCTTATTTACCTTTCCCTATACACTGCTGAATTCTTGCTTTGTACCAGTTTTTGGGCTTCACAGCACTCACAGGCATAGGGTAAGAAAGGCATTTGTCTCAGGGCATAAACTGATGGACTCATTTAGCACAAAAGATCCATTACATTTAGGCAGGGCAGGAGTAATGTTTATGGCAATAAAGCAGATGTGTGATGCCCTGTAATCCTAGAGGTAACATATTAAGTCTGCAAATTGTCTTCCTGCTGCCTCCTAAACATGCATGGTTGTATTCATCTGTTATTATCACCTTTCTTGAAGCAGCAGGGTGGAAGGCTGTGTAGCTGCACCTCAGCAGATGCTGGCAAGTCCTGGTCAAGAGCAGCCAAAGTTGTTCTGCTGTGTCCTGCAGCTTAAAGCCAAATGGGTGCTGTGTGGCTACAAAAATAAAATTAACTAAGAAGATTTCCCAGAAGAAGAGTGGAGCACATTAAAACAAACAAACAAAAACCAAAC
>NW_020897692.1:13125440-13186664 GCF_003984885.1 Neopelma chrysocephalum
AATTCTCCAGAAATATGGAAAACAACTGGACAAGGTTTGAGTTTGGTGTCTTATGCAAAATAAGACTACAGAGGCTAAAAGACTAAAAGGCTATCGTTGTGGCTTTTACTGGTGCTGAAGCATTTTCTGTTTTTAAGAGCTTGCAATTAACTCAGACTGATAATGAAGTTGTGCTACTGCATTAAAACAAAAAGAGAAATAGTGGTGAAATGAAGTGTTAGATGTGCTTCCATAGTACAAAACAGACTTTGTTTCAGGTTTGTGATTGTTGATCACATTTTATAATTTTAGCAATTTATATTTCTGAGCAGAAATATAAATCCCAGTCACAGTGGGACAGGGAACTGGGTCAAAAGTTCTAAAGCAAAGTTCCTACAAGACCTAGGATAAATGCTCAATAGAACAAACTTAGATTTTTCTAAGTAAAATTGAAATCCAGTCTGCTATGAAGCCTCCAAAATGTGCCTAACTCTTTGACAGCCAAGTATTACATACGTTAATAAAAAGGAAGCAAAATTTGAATCTGGAGTCTTCAAAAATCAGTGTTAGAAACTAGATTTCCTTTGGCTAATACCACAAGCTATGACAAGGTCTGACCTTTGGAAAATAATGCTAGAATTATGGTGGAGTGTATTGCTCAGTGAGAGTTTACAGAGAGCCTCTACAAGGATGCACACATTGTATGGACAAAAACACACCATCGATTTCACTGAAAACTTTTTAAAATGGACACCATGAAGCGAGATGGAGCCTGAAAACAAATGGAGTTTTTATTCATATTTAACTGAGCAGAGGTGAATAAACCAATATGGTGTTTAAAGCAGTGATACTATTGCTAAAAGAAATTCAGGGAATAAAAGGCAAGTGGCTAAAGTTCAGGATGGAGGTTGAGAAGACTGACATCTCTGAAGTGGGATGGAGGCTGCAGGTAAAAAAAAAGAAGGGGCTTAGACACAGGGGAAATGTCTGCATTCCTTTGATGGAAATATATCCGTCCCTTGGTCTCATTAAAAGTATGCACTCATTTGAGAAGCTGGGAGCCAGAGATACAAAGAGAGGTTGTGGGGATGTATTCCAGGGCAGAAGGGATCTGCCAGATACATGACAGAGCTAAAAAGAACATGTGCCATGAAATTCCTGTCTTTAAGAAAGTTATTCTTACATAAGGCAAAAGTAAGAAAAAAGGATGGTTTCATTACTCTGGTGACCTTAGAGCTGAAGAATCAGAATTGTAGTGTTGAATTTGTATTTGGTAATACACGCCTATTGTTGCCTATTAAACCGCATAATTCAGACGCAACCTCCAGCCCAGTGTGGGGATCGTGTTACAGGAAGGGCGCTGAATAGCACCCTGGGAGATGTAGTTTTCCAAGTACTCGATCACATGTGCAGTGAAGTGCCTTGGTGTGATTGGTTGTTAAGGTCACCTGGTGGGACGTGTTACTATTCGAACCCAAATATAACCTCTTGTCTCATTTAAATAAACGGATTTGGTTGTTGGATCCCCAACCAGTTGGGTCTGTGTGGGTTTATTATTTATTATATTAATAAAGCCATAGCCCAGGATACCGCTAAGGTGCCAGCTGTTAGAAGCTGGGTGGACGTGCCAAGGGGAAGGAACACACCTCCCTGCTACCATTTCTCTTTGCAACTGCTGTATGTCACTGTCCTCACTGAGTTGCCATGGAAGATGAGCTAATGTCTAGCCTGAAAACAGTGAGATCTCATTGATTTGGAGAATAATAAAGCCCAGGTGTATCAGTTCGGGTCAGAGGTTCGGTGGCAAATGACAGGAGGAGAGTGCTGAATGGAGCATGTCTGACAGCACCACTACCTCTCGGAGGTGTTCAGTGATGCTTTCCTAAAGGCATGAAAATATAGGACCATAAAAATAGCTCCAGGGTTGACAGGTACAGGTTGTATCTTTTTGTTTCTCTGTATGATTGACTGCATAGGGCTTTAAAAAGGGTATGAACATCGGCAGGGTGAGGGGAAGAGTGCAGCCAGACTCTGGAGAAATCACACTTCTATGCATTCATCTATGTTAAGATATTCTTCATGTTACTGAAATATGTACAGTGAGGGGCCCTCCAATTCACACTGTGAAAAAGTCTGCAGCATCCCTGAACACTTTGGCAAAATGTGCTGCTGGAGGCAGGAGCGTAGGCTGGCTGGTGGCTGCTCTGACTTCTTAGGGTAGGCAAATTCTAACACAAATAGAATACAAATTAGGGAGAATTTGGGGGAGGCAGACACACTTGTAAAGCACTTGACAGAAATGCAGTGGAGCCAAAACTCAAGCCAAACGATATTCAAGTCAATCTGATTTCCAAAAAAAATCTCCAAACCTGTCTGGTCTCAGCTAAAACATGGATTGCTGGTTGCCAAAGCTGTTGTAGGATGACACTGCAGAGGGTGATCAAGGCTCCTAGCAGGTGTCTGGGATGGCATATTTCCAGACTTTTTGTCAATGTAAAAACAACCTTCAAAAGGAGACAGAATTTGGTTTGAAGGCAACAGAAATGCAAATTTTAAGGTATTATAAAAAAATTTTTAAAGGAAAATGTGGAAGTCATTATTTCCACATTTTATATTGGCCTTAGGTGAACAGCAGTGTAGAAGGGGTTGCTTAAGTTTATTGCATGTGCCAAAGACAAGAGGTCAAGGCATGTATTAAATCCTGAACTGGTAACACCAGAAAAAAAAATCCAGTCCTTTGTGTGAAGTACATTTACTTGTCCATTTGGAAAAATACAGCCCAGCTGTCCAAGAACTGCTTCCCTCTGTTTCTGCTAGGGCTGAACTAGCCAGTACTACCTGCTTAAGCCACAGGTTAGGGACAATAAACCCAAATTAACTGTAATTTTTAGAAATATCAAGTTATCCCTCTGTTATCCATTGATTCAAGGGAAAGTGAGCAAAAAAACTGCCATTCATTCAGGCTGGGCCCAGAGACTTTCCCACAGAGTAGCCTCAGGGAGCAGACCATAGTCAGAATCCAAAGCCTACTTATGACTATGCTTCTGAGCAGCAGCAGGGAAAGGCAAGTCGTTCTCTCTTGGTGTTCCAGTCAACAGAAAATTGAAAACAAGGATGTATGCCAGTTGGAAACCAATGTCAGAGCCACAAGGAACCTGAAGAAATACAATGCAAAAGAAAAATGTGGGCGTGACTCCGAATCCTAGAAAAGCCCATCCCTTCATCAGAATGAAGCTGTGCAGAGCCACTGTGGGAACTAGGGATCACAGGCAGCAGCAGCCTCCCCATCACTTATGAGGCTGCTGGTCTCATAGGAGAAATGGTTGTTACCTTATTCCAACCCCAAAGGGAAAGAACTCAGAGGTATGAAATTACACATTGTGTTGCAAATAACTCACAGAGCCTCTTCAGGCGAGTACAGACAGCAAACATATGAGTCAATCCAAGAAAATAGTAATACCAATTGCTGCCCTGATACCACAGAGAGGCAAAGGATTATTTTTAAACAGGACTTCAGGAAAGATGACAACATAATTTTGCAATTCCTCTAAAAACATAAGAGAAACTATAATATCATGTGTTAAAAATTGGATAAAGGTGAACACTGATTAAAGGTACTCCTAAGGTGTTGTTGGATATTCTTCCTCCTATAGAAGGGAAACTGAGTATGTAAGCCATCTTGCTTATTACAATCTGCTTCATGTGGCTTTTTTATTTTTGTTGTTGTTTTGATTGCACATAAATTCCTTCTCTCTGTGTTAATCAGTTTGTCCTACTTTATTTACATATACTTTGCCTCCTCTCATTTCAATGTGCCAGTGCTCCTCATCCTAAAAGGAGGAAGGCACAATTAACAGAGCTGAACCGAAACATGCAACTATCTCTCCCTGAGTCTCAGGTTTTGGGCTGAGGCATTATGTCTTTGTTCCTGAGCAGGATCACAATGCAGACAACCTCCCAGAAGAGAAGATGCCAGGGATGCAGAGTTTTCTTCAAGGATAAGCACCACGATGCTACCCCAAGTCCTGGAAGCATTCCCTCCTGCCCTGGCTTAATTTGCATTTCAGCTCCAGGCCAGCTCTGTTTGTTACCCACAGCAGACCTCTACAGAGCTGAAAACCAGATTAAACTGCAGCAGACAGCTTTTAGGAGCTGAGCTAGTTTTTTTAAGGCTTACTGAAGTATCTCTACATTACAATGCAAACTGCACTGTAGATATAGTTTGACTCGCTTTATTTACATATATCCCTGATCTTGAGAAGTCACCAGAAGGCATGCAAGGCAATTCTTCTTGCCGGAATTGTACCAAAGGGAAAATCCCTCTTTCCCAGGGGTCAACTTTGCTTTAGGGACTGATGCAAATCAGCACCTTCGGCAGAGAGCAAACTGTTTTGCTGCTCATGCAATTCCCTCTCCCTCTAAGCTGATTCTGCATAAAACCATTGCTTAACTTGAAACTCAGGGTCTTAAGAACAATAACTTGAAGACTGTGTTTAACACAGTAAGCATGCGATGCCTAGCATAATATTGTATTTATTCATGAGCTATCTAATAAGTGAGGATGCATATTTTATCATAATGCTCCAATACAGGAAAAACAAACACTCTTTGTAGTTCTGTACTGTTTTGCTTGCTCTGGTGTATTGATAGAGCTAATGACCACAGTTTGTGCCTTTTTTGCTAGGCACAGAAAATCCCTGCTTTGATAACATTGTGCTGTGACAGAATGATAAGAATTAGGGCCGTGCAGCAGAGAGCCTGGTTCCTCCGCAATGACTTTGAACTGCCATGCCAGAGCAGCAGAGAAGTGTGGTGTCACTGCTGCCAGCTGCAGCCCCAAGGAGCAGGAAATGAGGCTCTGCAAGGGGAAACAGGAGTAGCCAAAACAGGGGAGAAAGCAACAGCAGAGGATCATAGCCAAAACCCATGGGTGCCATTAGGTTGGAGTACATGTATTATGTGCAAGCTGCTCAGGGCTAGCGGAAATCTGATTGTAGCAATTATGCTAAGCCTCCCTACCCACCCCCCACCCCAACTCTCTTTCTACCACAGTGCCATAATTCACCCCTTTTGGAATAAGACTCCTAAGTGTACTGATACCTATTTGCATAATTTGGAGAAGGACAGTGGACCATTTCTGTTCATCTAAAACATATGTAAGAATGGGCCAGGCATAGTTTTTCATTGCCCCACAAAATTATCACTGGAGGAAACTTTACAATTAATGATGCAGTTAACTTCTACATTGTTAACTTCTTTGACAGAAATTTTGGGCTTTGCCTTAACTCCCCAGGGATCAAAGACCATTTTGCCACTACTCTCAATGGGAGTTCGAGACCCCTGGTGGCCTAGTGGTTAGCGTGCAGGACTTTCACTGCTGCGACCACGGGTTCAAATCGCGGTCTCCTGGCCTGATGGAGGTCGTTAGCCCTGTGTGGCCATCCATCTATGAGAAGGACACTCTAAACAAACCTACGTCCTGAGGACCTCACTGCCATTGTCCAAGCTTGCTTGGCCCCGGCAGATGAACCTTAGGATTAAAGGGTGGGCTCAGTTCAGCGCAGGCTGTGTCTCACCTAAAAAAATCCATTGCGCAGGCTGGAAAGGTAAAAGACCTTTCCCCAAATCTTCGTTCGCAAAGATGGGCCATTATTATTACAATGGGAGTAAGTCCAAAACCTTTTAATATGTCGTAACCTGCTGGAACAGACATTCGCCTCATTTCAATGTGCACTGTGCACAGGAGTTTGCTTTCAGAGCTGTAGGAGGAAAAATCATTCATGATCTATTGATACAAGCTGCACTGTAGGACCAGAGAGACAACAATGGATTAGACTGGTATATACAAACACCTTTCCAAAGATTAAGATAAGTTCTCCTCTGTGCTGGCAGTGAATGAACAGAATTCTCAATTTACTTTCCCAATAGACAGGAGCACCTGAGGTAAAGGCTGATTACAAATACACCCCTTGGAAGGCTGATGTTGTGTTTTCTGATGGCCTGTCAGCTTTCTCCTTTCCCTTGATTTATTTGAGCTGTGGTGGGTGTCTATCTATGGGGTGCATATTTAGAGAAAGTGAGAGTATCTGTTCAATTACTACAGACAGAGATTTGGCTGCTTGAAACTACACTCTCTGTTTACTCTTAAGCATCACTTTGGATGATGATCCCTCAAAGTCATGGTCCAAAAGAAGTCACAGATGATTCATGCGATATGAATCTTATCCTTGGTTTCAAGTGCCTGTATGTCTTATTCCATATCTAATTAGCCTTGCAAAATCCCAGTTTGTAAACACTAATTGGAAGCATGCAAAGGTAAGTGTTCATGTAAATCCTCCTCTGCATTTTGATGTGTCAGGTGCTACAGACAAATAAATCTGACACCAGAAAAATGCCCAGGAAGTTTTGCCTATACAACTGGAAAATTTGAGCCTGTATGAGAAAAGGGTCTCACGTTAAAGATGGTTTAGAATAGGAGCCAGGAAAAGTTACGGACAGGCTGAAAATTGCAGGTAGTAGAAGGGACGAAGTGATAATAAAACCACAATTTGTAGACCCTATAATTAGGAGGAGTAGCATAATGCAGAGATAAATAAATAAAAACTGTTAGTGAAGTGGCTGGCTCAGGGGACTGATGATAAGACTGTATTTTGAGCTTAGTGTCTCTGCCAGAGAGTCACTGATTCTGAGAACGCCAGACTGAAAAATAGCAAAGATTGCTACTGTCTGTTGCAAAATTAGATTACTGTTTCAGTCTAGTGTTTCTTATAGGCCCTGTTGTTTGCTGACTCTAAGAAAAGGCCAAAGGCTCAATGAATGGAAAATTAAAACTGCACCTCCTTGGAGAAACACTTGCCTGAACAGGTGTGAAATAGATTAAGAGGCAAATTTTCATATTTTCTATCTGTTCTAAATGTGATTTTAAATGTGCAGTTGACATTTCTAGTGCTGTCAGCCAGAGCTTTTGGACAATTACTAGTAAAACCAAGGATATAGCAAGAACCAATCACTGGGAAGTATAGGACAAAAATTTAAACTCATCATTGTTTTAAACATCAGGTTGATGAATTCTAGCACAAAATACCAGAAAAATGAGCTCTTAATATTGAGGCATAGAGAAGATATTTTCTGAAAGAGATGTTCATCCAAATTACTGGCTTTATGTTATCAGCTTTGTGCAGGGGTCTCTAAGTAATGCTAAACTGATTATGAAGGACATCTGCCTATTGGCATGGGCAGCCTGTCTTTTGATTGTGAAAAACACGATAGTAAGGAAACTTCAGTCAGCAGAGAAAGGGAACATCCTTCAATTACTACTGCATTATGAAGAAATTATTATGCAGAAAAATAACTGAAGAATGACCTGTGGCAGTGATTTGTCAAAAGCCTGGGAAGGTGTGATGATTTCACATAAGTTTCTATTAAGAACCAATTGAAACTAAGTTTAATGTGGCCCTCCTTTTTATCACAGCTTTGGTCAGTGTCTTCTGTGGCATATACAGCTCTAATATTCTTTCATCAAACATAAAATTTTTCTTTGGTTAAAGCTACTTCCATGTCACTTGGTCTATCCTTTCTGTAAGTTCTGCTTCTCTGGCAATGCCAAAGATACAGTACCCATCCTGTAACAGATATGGCTCCAATTCATTGGTCTTATTATATACATTTTCAGCACTGTTTATGGTAAGAAATATTTCATATTTCTTGTCTTTCTCCTACGATTCCCCACTCTCTCTCATTGCCCCTTGCAACCTTTGCATACAGTTCAGGTATTTATGGGCCGAAGTCTGATACCACTTTACGCTGGACAATTTTTCACTAGAAAATTGACTCTGGATTTACAGTGGGATAAATAAAACATGACCTCAGGCCTTCTGTCTAGTGATTTCTACCTCTTTCATCATTAACACTTAAAAATGCTATTGGGTGATTTCTGCTGATACATTCAGCTCAGATGCAGCACTCCTTCCTCCCCCAGACCTCACACACAAAAAAAAAGAAAAAAAAAAGATGCATTGCCTTATCTGTGTATGATAATACAAGAAGTAGAAGGAGGGGTTTGAAATGCTTTAGGAGCATTAAAAAGGGTGTTTATCATCTCAAGTGATAGAAAGAACTTAGTCATGATAAAATCTACTAACCATGAACCACACAAACTTCACACACATTTTGTGTTATGAGTATTACAAAGCATTTATATAGTGCCATACATTTCCATGGCCATTTCTTCCAAGCAGATAAAGCACATTCCCTTCCTGAGAGAGCCTGCAGTCTAAGACAAATATTGTATGTGATAAAAATAGAGGACAAAAGTTCAGGGGGGGATTGATGTGTGAGACAGCTGATAAGGAGAAGGGTAGAAAGGGAAATGATTAAAAGTTGCTGTTTGGTTTCCTTTCAAAACTAGGGAGAGGCTCAGCACACTACAAAGTCTATGGCAATAAACATACTACTGGTAAGATGTCCATTGCACTTATACATTGAAAAGTATTCTACATGGAAGAAGCAGTCTATCCAGAGGAATTATACATAAAGTGAGTCTGGATGAATTAAACGTACAGTGGGCATTGGTTTGGATGCAATGTTTGTATATGTGACGAATTTGGGATTTCATAAATGGGTCTGATTTTCAAGAGCAACATACTAAAACATGCAAATACTGCCCTTTTGATGAGGACTTTCAAGATGGACGGCTAAACAGAGGCACTGGACACCAAGGAGAAGGTAGGTCACAGCTTGCGAGTAGTGTTCCATTGCTGATGAGAGCTGCTGGCTGCACACATCCAGGACACCTGCTGATCCAGGGCAAAGCAGAAAGTATTTCAAAGTGCACAGCCTCAGCATCCATACTCAGCAAAAGGGAATGACCGTGGAACTTCCCACCTCCAGCTTAATCCCCCAGATGCTCATGGCCATAGCGTTTGTGAGACATCTGGTATTCACAGGGCTCCTCAGTGCCATGGCAGGCATCTAGAGATGCTCCCAGTGCTGGTGTTTGTGGAAAGCTTGTGCAGGGTGCCCCATGACCTGAGCTCCCTTCTGCCTGCCCCACCAGGCAGCCTGACCAAGGACAAGAAAGCACTAACTCATGTTAGGGTCTTGCTGTGCAAAGGGGTGTGCACTGCCTGTAGCAAACCACCCAGGGGGCAGAGCCCAAACCTGGTGACAGAGCATCAGCCCCAGCATGCAGGAGATGCCAGTCAGGTCACCCCATGCCTGTACTGTAAAGCAGCCTTCAGCTTAGTGGCCCATCCCTCACATCCTCCAAAGCTGGTGCTTCCATACTCGGCCCACTGTTGCAGAGGAGATGTTCTCAGGAAATTCATGACAGGGCTTCACTGTGCAAGCAAGGTCTCACTGAGGTCTGACTCTGTGATTTCTAATTTTGATTTGTTATTAATATTAAGATTCTTTCTGTGACTTGGTCCAGGCAGCATAAGCAAAAGCAGAGCTATTTGGACGTGCATTCTCAGGGTATTTACCCAAAGTCATATGGGTTATTCAGTATTTCAGAATACTTACTTAAATGTCCTAGATGAAGGAAAACTGATGAACATCTTTAAAGTTTTTAGGTATAAGCCCATCTATAAATTCCGTCAATCTGTGACCCTTATGTCAGTGCATACTATAAAAAAGGGTTTTCTGGAGTACATAATTTACAGTAGGGATTGGGGAGCAAAACCAATATAAGCACAGGAGAAAAAGGAAACTTGCAGTTAAGTTGAATATTCAGAAGCAAACAGGAAAGGAGAACGTAAGCAACATCATTACATACATAATTTAAGAAACATTGTCTGAAAGTGCACATTTCACTTTTAAAAATGCTTCTAATTACAAAAGCCACAGGGAGGAGAGGAAGAAAGAGATGTCAAACACTAGCAATCGATTAAGCCTGCCTAAAAGAAGTAAGAGCTAATATTTAGGTTCGAATTTTCTGTGTAATTCTTATTATGCATATAGTATGGATTATACAGAAAATACAACCAGAATTAGTCAAATACTCCAAAATTTCTCACTGTAAGCACAAAGGGTTAGGACCTCCACCTTCTTGATGAGCCAAGATGGTGTCTAATTACATGAAATGCTGATCTCTTCCTACAAAACGCTGACTACCTTCAGCACATCACAAGAAAAAAGGAGTCAGTGGAAACTGCAGTTAAAGAAACAAAATAGTCTCCCCTTAGATTGAATAGAGTGTTTTCAAAACCACAGGGAAATAGTGTTCCTCAGAACAGGAGGCATGACAAGTGGGAACTCAGTGCCAAGTTTAATCCATTCACCTCCTTTTAAGTAATAAGACCACAAATAGAAGCTGAAAATAGAATGAAAAAGAATTGATATGTTTCCAAATTGGAGACACAGATAAATCCCACATTTTTTAAATAAATCGTTGCTGGGACAAAAAGTGGTATCTCAATGTGGAAACGTAATAATAGCATTTGATAGAGATGCAGTTCATCACTGTTTCTTCTTTAAAGAAAGACCTCCTGCCAACTCAGATTGCATCCTAACAGTAGGTATTAAGGGTCTTCCCAATTTCTAAATATTTTGTTAATTATTTTCAACACCACAATGTACATTAAGTTTTTAATGTGACCCTCCAGTTCATGCTTGCTTCTTTACGTGTCTAATCACACCTTAGAGAAAATCCTGCACATGATGACTGAATTCACTGCAAACATGGACAAATCATACTGAGGAAAATGTTTTGAGATGGTATTTACCCAATGCAAATGGACATTACCCACCAAGATGCTGAGCAGGTTCCTGGGTTTCTAACTCATTAGGCTGGGGGGCATTTCAGGGCAGGGACAGTCTCTTCCTTTGTGCTTCCAGAGGAAATATCTCAAGGATGTTCTAGTCCCAGAGAGGGACTTTTGGTACTACTACATGCAAAATTACTGAAGAGCAGTCATACCTGAGCTAGTTGAAATTTGACCTTCTCCATTAATAAGGCTGGTCTCAGGACCACTGACCTTGCAGAGAGAGGAAGAAGGTGAGGGACTCATGAGCTGCTCCCTTTTCTTGCAGCCTGAGGTGTTGCCAAAGGGATGCTTGCAATGTGCAGTGATGGACTGTGTCAGGAATAACCTCTCCATCGGCTGTGGTAAGCATGGCTCCCGTGAGAACCTGGGCTTCTGAAAAGTCATGCATTCCTCTATCACAAATCTGCCATCAAAGGTCAAGCAGCACAAAATGAAGTCACTTATGGTGCAGGCACCATTAGCAGTTCCAGCAGGTCCTAGCCTCGCTGTGCTTGTTTTGGAAACTTGTATATTAGGGTGCTTTGCTCCTGTGAACTTCCCAACAATGCTGGACCAGGCTGCTAATGGCATGGAGTCAAATGGGAATCTGAAGCTCCTCTATTTGGGACACTGGGTGTGGATACAGGGAAGGTGTCTACAGGTGAACTAGTTGCCCCAGGATCAATTTATATGATTGGAGTAAAATATGTGAGAAGGGTGGGGGGGATGTTTCTGGGGGTCTGTTAATATTTGTTTAGATGTATTTGTTTCATTATAACAACTATGCTTTCAGAAGCATATTTGTGGGATGACAAGCAGTGGCCCCTCTCCCCATAGAAGTAAGGAAGTGCTGAATGCTGCAAAGGATAATCACAGAAGACCTTACCCCCTCAGAACAAGTACATGAACAAGGACATGCATGAATGGCCCTGATGTGGCATTGTCATGGCTTCAGAGAGGCACTTTAGACAATAGTAAATCACAAAAAAGTAACTCATCTGCAGTATCTTTCCTGGTAAGGTGGGGGCTCAGTGTCCTTCTATCCCGACAGTAGGCAGCTGGGACACCACGCTGGGCAGGATTGCTCCCATTTGCCTACTCCTTGTTTGACATGCTGCTTCACACTCTGCCCGTGGGACTGCTGCAGTCCTGGTCCAACACACTATTGGATACAGGGAGGCAAGCACTGCAGAGGAGGCCCCTGGTAGCATCCGAGCCTCCATAACTGGGAAAAGTTCCTGGGGGGAAGGTGGAACAGAGGAGAGGACAGGAGCTGGGCAGCAGACAGGCTGAAAAGGCAGCAGCAGTCCTACCTCATACACTATCAAGTTGGGAGCATTACTTACTTTTCTTATTTGAACTTCTCCAAGTTGTAATTCAATAACTTTGGGCCAAATTATATAATTAATTGAAGGTTATTGAATCATGGAGTCATAGAACGGTTTGGGTTGGAAAGGACCTTAAGATCATCTAGTTCCAACCTCCCTGCCATGGGCAGGAATGCCATTCACTAGACCAGATTGCTCAGGGTCCCGTACTACCTGACCTTGAATACTTCCAGGGATGGGACATTCACAACTTCTCTGGGCAACTTGTTCCAGTGCCTCACTACCCTCTGAGTAAAGAATTTCTTTCTAACATCTAATTTAAAACCATTCCTCTTGTCCTATGACTACCTGTGTAAAAAGTTACTCTCCCTCTTTTGTATAAATAAGAATAAGAACTTCTGGTCTCAATTCATGTACTGAGGGGTACTTACACATTGTATTTGTACCAGACACTGGATACCATGCAGAATTTCTTCTTTTACTAGAAGAGACTGTCCTTGCACTATTCTCTGCTTCCAGTTGAGTGTTGGAATCAGTAAGGTTTTGCAGAGTTATTATTTATTTCCCTGGCCTAAAGCTTGAACTATGTTTGGGAAAATCCAGCAACTTAAACAGTGACAGAGTTTTGGAGTGCACATGGTACTTTCTAAGCCTAAGTTCAGCTGTATGCTTGACTATGCACCTAATTTTAAGTACATGAGTACTCTCACATAACTGACTTTAGATGAAATGGGATTTGGTCATCTGTAAATAATGTTGCCTTTATTTTTACTTCTTATTTTCTTATTCTGAAATTACTTTGCAAAGAAAACAAGAGATGACTCAACTCCAGTAAAGGTGGAAGCTATAAAACAATATGATACCATTTTGTCCAAGATGGATGTTTTCAGTTACATTTCATGCAGCTCACTAACACACTCAGTGAACATTCAAGAAACCTAAATAAACAGACAGATAAAGAATTTGATAAATATAAAAACCAGAAAAAACTTGACACTGCACTTACTTTGGTCCTGTGTATACTCCACCTTAATATAGCACAGAAACGATTAGATTTTGCAATCTTCCTGCACATACTGTATGTCTAAATGAGCATTTACTTTCATTCTGTAAGGACCTAAGAGAAGCAAATTAAAAACTGTTCACACAGACAGACTTGGTTTGCCTCTTCTCAGAAGGATTCCCCTTCTCACTCTGCAGTACCTTGGGTACTTACTCAGATGAGAGGTCTCACCTCCACCTCAGACTTGGGGGCTGCAGCAAATGCGGCCAACTAAACCCTTCCAGGTATTTTAAGCTATCAAATCCCTATGAAATGTGAAAACTCAAGGACTATTTTCAGAACACACCACTTTGAGATCCTTCGTCTTCATAAGAGGCAGCATGCAAGATCAGGTCACAAATCAAACAGTCCCTGTGTCCCAGAGGACATGAGTCATAGACTTTCCCAAAGACACTGAAATGTGATCTACAGTATTGAAAGCAAAATTCACGGAGGCATAGCACCTAGGGGAATAATGCATATGAGATAGGAGATAAATATCCATGGTTACTGGTACTATCAATGACTCTTGCGCTTCAGTCTCACTGGTCTTCAGCCAGAGTCAACTTCCACCTAAAAACTTCTCAGTGGTCCAATAGTCACTGCTTTGTTTCCCGCCTTGGCAGGAGATGAAGACTCTATAAGAAAATCACTTCCCGTTTCAGGAGGGGCTAGTGAGGAGCCCCACCATGGTCTGGAGCAGCACCTGCTGCCCTCACTCCTCTCCCCTTGTGTCTTTGAAGGAATTTGCTTGTGGTCTCAGAGCAAATGCCCTAGAGAGCAAAAAAGGCTGCAAATCTATGTCTGCATATTGATTGCCTACCTAACGTTAACCGTTGGCTCATTTTGTGTCTGTACTCTCTCTCTGCCATTTTCACACATCTCCCTCAGATTAACAATCCTTTTAATATTGCTAGATATTCAGAGAGATGCTGTAAACCATGCTAAAGTTTTTCCATTGAACTTAAAGAGAGTCAGTGCAGAGCTGAAGGAAGTCATTGACCCAACCAAATGACAACACGACTCTGCGGGCAATTGAAACAAGCAGCATATCTTTTGTAGAAGATTCAAATTGCCTTCCTGCAGGTTTATATAAAGCCAATTGGATGGATTTATTTCAGAAGTCAGAAGCAGAAAACATTTATAGAAATTTTTTTCTGTATTGATGGTGCTACAAGTGCTCTCTCATAGCATTGCTCCATTGAACTACAGTCTGCAAGCAACTTTCTTCATGGGTGATCAACTTTAACAAGAAATATATTGATCAGATTAAAAATCTAGGCAAACAAACTACAATCATACTCTTAAAAAACACAGGGTCATGGCAAAGCTGCTTCCTTGTCTTTTAGGTTAAAACTTTCTTTTGGTAATCAAGTTCTACTCAGACCAGTAATGATTTAAAAGCCGGCTGTGTTATATGCTCCTTGTTTGTATTGCACATGCTATCAAGAAAAAATTCATTAATATCTAATGTACATTCCATTTCCTGTAAGCCTAACCAGATCAGACCAAAGACTTTGATAAAGTGAAGGAAAGCCATTTGGTTGTCTCTTCTGCTTGATATTCTGCAGATCACTGCTGTAAGTTGGTAGAAGGTCTGTCTGGGAACAGACAGTGACAAATCAAAGCTGCCAATGCCCAGTCATAGAAGTTCACACAATTAAGAGACAGCCTTTACTAGACAGATTGGTCCCTCTTGCAGTTATTCCATGTATGGGCTGCTCTCTTCATCCTTACATCTCCATGAGCTTTATTATAATAAGCATATGTTCTTTATTATCCATATGTTGTTGCATATAGAATCACAGAATCCTTAAGGTTGAAAAAGATCACCAAGATCATCAGGTCCAACCTTCGACCAAATATCACCATGCTCACTGAACCACATCACAAAGTGCCACATCCATTAGTTTTTTGAAGACTGGGATGGAGATTCTACCGCTTCCTGGTAAGCCTGTTCCGATGCCTGACCACCCTTTCAGTGAAGAAATTTTTCCTAATATCTGAACTGAATCTCCCCAGATTGTCACTAATTGCCTGGGAGAAGAGGCCAACCTCTACCTCGCCACAACTTCCTTTCAGAGGGCAATAAGGTCTCCTCTTTTCTCCAGACTTACCAACCCTTGGACCCTCAGCCACTCCTTGTAAGACTTAATGTTCCAGATCCTTACCCAGCTTTGTTACCCATCTCTGGACCTGCTCCAGCACCTCAATGTCATTCTTGCAGTGAGAGGCACAGAACTGGACACAGTACTCAAAGTGCAGCCTCACCAGTGCTGAGTACAGGGGGACAATCTCTGCCCTGAACCTGCTGGCCACACTGGTTTTGATATGGGCCAGGATGCCATTGGCTTTCTTGGCCACTTGGGAACTCTGCTGGCTCATGTTCAGTGGCTGTTGACCAGCTTCCCCAGGACCTTTTCTGCCGAGTCGCTTTCCAGCCACTCTACCCCCAGCCTATAGTGCTGCATGGGGCTGTTGTGACCCAAGTACAGGGTCTGGGACCTGGCCTTTTTGAACTGTTGGTCTTGGCCCATGAATCCAGTCTGTTCAGATCCCTCTGCAGAGCCTTCCTGCCTTCTAGCTTCCAACACTCCCACCCAACTTAGTGTCATCTGCAAACTGACTGAGGGTGCACTTGATCCCCTTGTCCAGATCACCAATGAATATATTAAACTGGACTGGCCTCAATATTGAGCCCTAGGGAATCCCACTAGTGACCAGCCACCAACTGAATTTAACGCCACTCACCACCACTCTCTGGGCTTGGCCAGCCATCCAGATGTTTATCCAGAGTACAGCTGTCTAAGCCATGGTCTTGCAGCTTCTCCAAGAGAATGCTGTGGGAGACAGTGTCAAAGGCTTTGCTGAAGTGTAGGTAGACAATATTCACAGCCTTCCCCTCATCCACTAGGTGGCTCACCTGGTCATTAAAGGAGATCAGGTTGGTTAAGCAGGACCTCTCTTTCCTAAAACCCTACTGGCTGGGCCTGATACCCCGGTTGTCCTGTACATGCTGCATGATGGCACTCAAGATAATCTGTTCCATAACATTCTCTGGCACTGAGGTTAGGCTGACAGACCTGTAGTTCCCAGGATCCTCCTTCCAACCCTTCTTGTACATGGGCGTCACATTTGCTACCTGTTTAGGATCTCCTCAGTTAACCAGGACTAATGATAAATGATGGAGAGTAATTGGCAAGCTCTCTTGCCAATTTTCTCAGTACCCTTGGGTGAATCCTATCGGACCCCATAGACTTTTGAGTGTCTAAGTGGCACAGTAGATCAGTAACTAATCCTCCTGGATTACGGGGGATTTATTCTGCTCCCCTGTCCCTGTCTTCCAGCTCAGGGGGCTGGGTATCCTGAATATAACAGGTTTTTCTGTTATACACAGGAAAAAGGCATAAGTTATACAGGAAAAAAGGCATAAAGTAACTCAACCCTTTCCTCATCCTCAGTGGCAATGTTCTCCTCTGCATACAAAAAAGAATGGAGATCGTGGGGTTTTGGTGTTTTTTGTATGTTTGTTTGTTTTTCAGGTGGTTTTTTGATTGGTTGGTTTTTTTGTTTGTTTTTGTTTGTTTGTTTGTTTGTTTGTTCCTAGAGCTGTAGCCTGTGTGGTTCTCTGAACCCTAATGCTAATGACAGCTTTGGACAGAGGCTGAGATCCCAGGTTCCATGTGTGACCTAGAACAGAAAGGTGTGGAGAGATTGGAGAGATAAATGTTGGTGCAGTACCATGCTCTCCATGGCATGCCTTTTTCAGGCCCAGTGTCCAGGGAGATGCCGGTTTTGTGGTTCTCTGAACCCTAACCCTAACCCTAATTTGCAGCTTGACATTGAGGCTGAAGCCCCAGGAACCATGGGTGGCCCAGGTTAGATAGATGCAGAGATCAATGTTGGTGTAGTGCCATGCTCTCCTTGACATGCCTTTTCCAGCCCCCAGTGTCCCTGGAGCTCTAGCCTTCATGGTTCTCTGAACACTACTCTGAACACCCTAACACTACTTTGAGGCCAATATTTGTATTTCCCCTTTCCTCTCTCAGCTTTAGTATGTCCCTAACCAATTACTCATACTCAGTTTGTCTATGTTTTAGAATATCAGGAGGAATTTGTCAGGATCATATATTAAAATTTTTTTTCTTGTTGTTTAAAAAGTCCAAATAAAATTAGATTTTACTATCCACTTTGAAGTCTTCATGTCTGTATGCATCACATAAGTGATAAATTATTCACCTTTATTTTATGGAATTTCTTGTAATGTAATTACATTGAAATCTCAAATTGTATTTATAAATGATAGAGTGATTAAGATTTTATATCTCTTAAATCTTTATATATATATTTACGTGCTGATCATAATCTTTTCATGAATATAAGATGTTACCAGTTTAAGAATTTTTTCCGAAAAATCAACATTCACAGAACTTTAAAAATAGCTACATAGGTACTTTTTCTCCCCTGATTATTTCTCTCCATCCAGATGCACAGAAACACTTTTGATTCCACAGCAGGCTCTGTATTTAGGTAATAATGGAACATATGATAATAATAGAGCACAAGCTTTGGCTGAATCATAGCTCCAGCTCTTCTCCAGTTCTGGCTGGCGCGCAATTTCCATATATGAAATTAATGACTGTAAGAGGCACAAAGGAAATTTTTACTGGTGCACACTGTTACACTACTGTGACTTGTAGCTCTTGAACTATAATTAATTTTTCAGACACATTAAATTTAGGTCCCTGTCTTGCACTATAGCAGATGGCATCTTGTCCATGTTAGCCCATCCTGTAATGCTTGTGTTTCTGTATGCGGTTCGTGGCCATCACTATCACAGTCTTAGCCATTCAGCACTGTCTTTGCCATGTTTTAGGATAAAGTCAGCTCTGAAGAAAAAAGGGACCTGGAGCATGTGGTGGACACCAGCTGAACAGCAGCATTCCCTTGCTGCAAGGAAGTCTATCCTGAGCTGCATTAGGAGGTCAAGGGAAGTGATCCTTCCCCTCTGCTCAGCACTGGTGAGGTCCCACCTGGAGTGCTGTGTCCAGTTCTAGGCTGCCCAGTACATGAGAAACATGGACATACTGGAGAAAGTCCAACAAAGGGTCACTAAGATCATTAAGGGACTGAAGCATCTCTGTTACGAGAAAGGGCTGAGACAGCTGGGACTGTTCAGCCTGGAGAAGAGAGTTCAGGGAGTTTCTCATCAATGTGTATGAATACCTGAAGGAAGGGTGCAAAGAGATCAGAGGCAGGTTCTCGTCAGCGGTGTTCAGTGCGGCAAAGGGCACAAACTGAAACACAGGAGATTCCACCTGAATGTCAGGGAACACTTTTTCTCTGTGAGGGCAATCAAGCACTGGCACAGGTTTCTCAAAGAGGTTGAAGAGTCTCCATCCTTGGAGATACTCAAAAACTGTCTGCCACACTCATGGTAAACTGGGATAAGGTGGTCCTGCATGAGAAGAGGGTTGGACTAGATGACCATCAGAGATCCCTTCCAACTTCAACCATTTTGTGTTTCTGTGAATCCAACAGTGCTTTTAACCATTCATGAACTGCAATATTCTGCTTACGGTGAGAATCCAAGATATCTGATTCACTTTGCACTCTTTTTATGCTTTTGGTCTTTAGAATTCTTGCCACTCTCTCAACAAATCTGTTGACCGTACTCCAGACTGTAGTTTAACTTCATCAAAGAGAAAATACTGTGATAGTGCCAGATGGCTTTAATGCTACTTTTTTCCTCACGAAGACCTAGCTAAGTTCTGTTTCTGTGAGCTCTAAAGTATTGCAAGGAATGCCCTAGAAATTAATGATCACCCCTTGATGCTTCGTCACTTATTTTCCTGAGATTTTTGTATCAGAGCTTCCCTTGCTGGGCCAATACTGCTGCCTTCTCTCTGAGTGCCTCTGCTCTTACTACAGCTTCCCTCAAAGACATGGTGACCTTGGAGTTAAACACCTCCACTACCATTTGCTTTGCATACACCTTTGATTTGCATGGCAGCACAGACCTGTCTCTAAAGCAGAGATTGCTGTTATTTTAGCTACCTTCTCTCAATTGACGAGTCAAACTTCTCTGGAGTGTGGCAAAATGGTTATGTGCCTCCAACTTGATCCAGAGATGTATAGGAAATCTAACCCACCATGTGCAAAGCACATTGCCACATTGTGGCAAACTGCACATACTAGATCAGTTTGTGTTTTAAGTGTTGAATTTTTCTATGTCCATGGAAATGTAATACTGAATTAAAGCTTTTCCTCACCTCCTCACTGCTTTGCTTGATTTATAGATTAGAAAAAAAAGCACAGATATATTCTGACAGATACCCCTTCTCACAGATTTTGTAATTCAGAGTGCTACCATGCAAGTGATCAGTTTCCTAGAAAAAGATTTTATGATGAAATATAGACACCATTGTGTTAGAAATGAGGGGTGTGTTTCTGCTCTAGTGCCAGTGATGTCAATCAGGACCGCACATCTCCTTTGTAGTGATAGACTAAAACTGGCTAAAATCAGTGAAAGAGGTTTTCAATTAAACAGGCATAGGAATTATCCCAGATTAATTTTAGGGTGCAAATTTGAATCTTATAACCAGGGTAGGAAAACCTAGCACTTTCTTACCATTACAGATCTCCAGCAGTGGATCAGGTAAGAGATAAGAAACAATAGATAAACAGTACATAAAGAATAGATAAGAGTTTCTGAGGTATTAGGGTTGCGGTATCTTTTTGGATAAGATCAATGGGGTAGTTTTTATCCCTCGTAAACTCAAATACTGTAATGCACTAATAGGCTGAGCTGCCCCACAGCACCATGACTGGGCTGCACCCGGGCACAGGACTGTCTGGCCTCATGGCTCAGTCCCCATTGGTGGCTTGGTCCAAACACCACCAGCTCCACAGCCCCAACTCCCTGCAGGACCAGCCACCCCACCACAAACACATCAATGGATGCATTCATCATCCTGACAGATTCCCCCATTTTTAGGATCTTTAGCTCCACTTCTATTAAGTTTTAAATTACAAAAATAGCCAATTTTACAACCAGCATTTCTTTTGTTTGTCAAGATTCTGAAAGATTGTTGCTTTTCATGCACAGAGAAATCTTTGCCAGGATAATTACATCAGAGTCAATTACTTGTTTTGAGATCGGCGTTGCTATCAAATAAATATTAAAATGCTCATCCTCTTTTCAAGCATTTCCTCTTATTAGAAAATCATAATAGTTCTGCTGATGTATTTTGGGAAGACCATATCTCCTGAATAAATGTTGCGGTAGTTGTACGGTGTCTTTAAGACGTCATGTTTCCAGTGAGGATAAGGTCAGTGAGCCTCCCAGCAGTACTGCCAAGACTGCATACCAGCTCTCATTTCCACACAGTCCTTCCTCTTATTTCCCTATCCTCACTTTCCCATCACAAGTGGAGCTGAATTCACCCCTCAAAAATGAATGTACCATTTGTCATGCAAGAAGCTTACAAGGATTATGTAAATCAGCCACAAAGAGACCTGGACAGTTGATTGCAGGAGAGGAAAATCTAATATTATTGTTAATGGCAAAAAGTTATCTATCTCGTTATTTCAAATGAAATTCAAAATAAGGAAAGTTGATAGCAGAATATGGTCTTTCACTTCTTCAGTGGTTAGGAGCAAGTATTTTCTAGTACTTTCTTATGCAAGACAATTAGCCTGTTTTTTGCTTGCAAATTATTCACCAACAAACTTCAGTCTTAAAATATGGTGTTTTGTTGTTCCAAAAGAGTTTTACAAGCAGATTTCACTCTCTTGAGTTCTTAATTTAAGATATTTGCTATTCACTTTTCATCCAGAGCCCACCATAATTTTGATTCCCTGATCAGAGCAGAAATTTAGCCTGTCAGCCAACTTCCTATAAAATAAACATATGTGCTACTTATTTTTTCATCTTCTTCTGCTTCCCTTTCATATTTTCTTATCTCATTTCCTTTTCAGCAGTTTTTCCCCCTACCTCTCTGTTTAAGTGCCTCTTTCTCTTTTTCCTTTCTCCTTTCCCCTTTTTCATTCCATCCTCCCCCAGTCTCCCATCTAGTATTTTCTTGAGCGTCATACAAGTTTAGAAAAATGTGTTTTCTGCAAGTTTTCAAACATGTTTTCCAAACTTCTATGAGACTGTTTTCAAAGGAGATACAATTTCCCAAGACAAGTGCCTTTTCTCTGGAGACTGCCACAAGAGCAAAACTTACTAATAAAGTCCAGAAAGCACTAATTTATGATTTCAGGCTCAGCAATGTTGCACACAAATATGCCTTATTCTAAAGAATGTAATGAACCTTTATCATCAGCTGAAATCCCAGGATATACATTTATTAGTTACTTATGGCCAACTAAATATGTTTAGCACATGAAAATTCTACTAGTAGGAAGTGCTCACTTGAACATGTTATTGAGAAAAACAGTTTGGCAGTTTTCTGAAAAACACTGGGTTGTTGATGGGAGTTTGTCAGAGGTCAGAGATCCTGCAGAGAACCTCAGAAAACCCCAGTATGATCTTAATGGTTCTGGTAAACAGTCCTATCCATCTATTCGGCTGATGTATCTGAAGTCAATAATGAGTAACACTGCAAGAGTTGCAAGCAATAATTTATTAAAGCATATATGTCATGGGAAAAACAAGCAGTGATCAGCTTTACTTTCTGATCAATTAACAGCACTCAGACAAACAGAACTCAAATTATTTTGAAACCCCAAATGAACTGATCTAGTAATTAGAAAGTCTGTGGTGCTACTTCATGCAAGCAGCTGTTCATTTTATCATATTTACTCTTACAAATGACTGTTATCATCCTGCAACCTTAGCTTTATGGCTCTTTGGAAACTACCCAACATTTGATTTTTAAGGACTCTATATGCAGTTTAATCTACTTCAAGAGAGAATATTGAAAATTTTGAATAAATTAGAATTGCAGGAGGAAATGTTTTAACAGCTATTTGCAACTAATAAAAACACAATGTAAGCTCCCATGGATAGTCCCTTCACAGCAATGGACTTTCTAATCAAGGAGTTCAGTCCAACATTGCAGGCAAACCTCCGTGATGAGGAAACTTCTGACAGCTGCTCCCATTTAAGCAGCCTGAGATCTACCCCTCAAAATAGTCTACAGAAACCAGTCTCCAAGGCCAAAAAACCTTCCTCTGTATGCATTTCCATTGCATTCATGCTATTTGCTTAACCCACAGTGCTCCCTTCCTTGCTTTCCCAGGAGACTGAGTAACCCTGCGGCTTCTGCTCATCGTCAGATGATGATCATCGGGGATGACAGGAGACAACGCAGGATTTGACTTCCCAGAGGAATGGAAGACAGAACTTTGGGATGGGGTATATTGAAACTGGGAAGGAGATAATACATAAAAAACAACCTCTGCTCTTACTGCAGCAGTGCCTAAAAACCTAGAAAATGGGATCATGCTGTGCAGCTGGCCAGTGCTACCAGTGTCCTGTGCCAGCAAGCATCCAGCTGAAGCCCAGACCAGTGCTAAATATGCCAGTGAGCTATAGGAGGACGCAAATGCTACTTTCCTTTCAGAACTACTTCTCTCTTCCTCTTGGTCTCACTTTTATTGTTACTATGGTTGTTATTTTAAGAATGCTAATGTGAAGGGAAGAACGAAAATTATAGGAAAGGGCAGGTGGAAAGGGATATAAAAGGCAATTCAAGTAAAGAGGAAAAGAAGATAACCAGGGTAGAGGGAAGAGCCTGCTGAAACTCTACATGTTGCCTTCTCCTTTGGTAAAATTTAACTTTCGGGCACTCCTGGATCCTTTCTTTCCTACATGCAGGTGGCTTTTCAAAATGGATTGCTTGGCATTCACTGATTTTTTTCCCCCAGTCTCTTCATTTGGCAGCACATGCTGCAGCTACTAATGCTTGTAGTCCAGGAAAAACAATTCAGCTGCAGAAAATGAGCTTGTAAGTCTATCGTGTAGAGAGATACAAACTTCGGGAAAGAAACCACACACTGCTGTGTGTGCTCTGTCATCCCTTAGTGACAGCACGAGGTAGGCCTGTGTCCTTGGATACCAGCTCTGCCACAAGGGATGAAATGTTTTCCCCCTGAGAACAGCAGCCTTTCCTCCCCTTCCCTATTACTACTATTCTTTAGCACCAGGAACAGAGCCCTGGGTCCAGCAAGGGAAGCTGTGCAGGCACATAGACACTCAGAAACACCTCCACGCCCATCCTCATCCATCTCAAGTTAAGCTGGAGGCAGCGGCGATGGCAGGAGGGACTTCAGCTGGGCTACTATGTAACCAACAGCAAGGCACAAGCCAGTGCACTTGTTTTACTAAGTGCATTTTATCTTGAAAAAAAAAAGCCATCATTTTTGTCTAGCTAGGCAGGTAAAGCATGCTTGCTCACATGTGCTCTACTACAGATGAGGTTAATTCAATATTATCTTTATTTTGTATAGATGAAGCACTGGCTGCTGAAAAGACAGAAGGCTCTATGGGTCTCGCGTTACCTTTGGCTGAAATGCTGGATGGAGTTGCACGTTGCTAAATGAGACAGAAATTATCTACCTAAGGGAAGAAGTCCATCTGTCTGAGCCCGGGAGAGAAATTCAGTCTTTAAGATGGGTCTTTCCTTAATTATTTATTCCTGTTAGGATAGTGCAAGGTTTCCACAGTCACTGACTGTCTGTGATTTCTAAAACACTTGCTATCTCATTTCCAGTTGTCTTGCTTTCCCTTTGTGCAGGGGGATTTAATTGCAGAGAGCTGTTGAACAAAACTGTCGCAGTGTTACTGCCCCTTGGTCCTTATTTACTTCCTTAGCTATTTAGAGTTGTTGGTGGTTTGCAGACAGCTAGTAATTATATCCTAGGTTGTTAAATACTGTAATAGTTTTCACCCTAGCCCTTCCTGCAGACCAGCTTGTAACCAGAAAGGAATTAGGGTAGTGACAAAGGAAGTATTCCATGCTATTCCTTTATGTAACCTGGGGTATAAATAGGGCATAGATAAGAGAGCTCGCTCTCTTCCTTTCCGGCGAGGTTCGAGAATGGTGGGTCCCTGTCTCGGTCTTGCTTATCTGGAGCTGAGGCCTACAGTGACTGCTGTTGTCTGCCACACGTGAGGGGAGAGTGCTGGGCTGTGTCCAGCCGTCCTGCTTCTCTCGAGGGAAGTGGTGAGATTTTGCCAGTTCTTTAGTTTGCTGGTTACCGGGTTTTTAGATTGTGTAGACCTGTTGTGTTTCTGTCCCTTTGCATCCTATTTTGTCCTTTTTCCCTTCTCCCTTCCCCTCTTCCCTTTAGGAAGCTATTTAGGGTTTCTGGGGTTATAGGTATATAGTATTCTCACTGTATATATCTGTTTTATATGTAAAATATATTTTTGCTATAGCTTTAGGTGTTTGGGTTTTTTTCTCCCCTCTCTGGGAAGCAAGGCTCTGTTGTCGAGTTTCGGAGACTTGGCGGGAAGCCAGCTCCAAACTTGCACAAATACCAGGAATATGCTTAGTGCTATGCCGGACACCTGAGCCATAGCCCTCCAAGACAAAATCCTCCTCCAAGATCGCCACTCTTCAGACTCTGCACCACCATGGTCACCCAGGGCTCGTCTCACCCTGAGCACAAACCCTTGCACCTAGTGGCTTCTCAATCCCCCTGTGACTGTCTTGGGCTGAAGTGGAAGCCCTGTTCATTATGAAGTTCTATTGAAGTTTTATTTCCTCTGCAGAGCCGTACTTGGGAGTCCTGGTGGACAACAAGCTGTCCATGATCCAGCAGTGTGCCCTTGTGGCCAAGAAGGCCAATGGGGTGCATTAGGAATAGCATTGTCAGCAGATTGAGGGAGGCGATCCTGCCCCTCTACTCAGCCCTAGTGAGGCAAATCTGGAGTGCTATGCCCAGTTCTGGGCTTCTCAGAGAGACATGGAGCTCCTGGAGCAGATCCAGTGGAGAACTGTAGCAATGGAGTTATGGAAAAAGTCCTGCCAAAGATGGACTGGTGAATCAGAAGTTTTTAATGTTGTTTAAACATGTGTTAAGATGGCTTTTTGCATTGTCACTGCTCCTTCCCGATACCTTCTGTAAGACCCCTTATCTCTCAGGCAGGAGTCCTGGGAAGATGCCTTAAGGTGTTCTCATTGGTCCTTTGTTAACCCCTTATTTGGCTGTTAACTCCCTACCTGATTGTAAGACCCCTCATCTGTGATTGGTCCCCTTTGACCCTCCCAAGAGCTATATAAGCCCCTAGCTCACAATAAACTTTCTCTTTCATCCGTCTCTCCCCTGGTGGTCTGGTGAGTGCTCCTTTGTGGGGTCACAGGCCACGTGGGTGGGGGGCAGGGTGGAAGGGCATACACCTTCCAGGTAATGGACTGAAGCCAGGCCTGAAGGATTCTCCCCCTCCAACTCATCTACCGTAAGAGAACAACAAAGAAGATTGGACTGGACCATCATTTCCATGAGGATAGGCTGAGGGAGCTGTGTCTGTTTGTCCTTGAGAAGAGACAACTGAGAGGGGACCTCATCAATGTCTATGAGTATCTGAAGGGAGAGTGTCAAGAGGATGGAGCTAGACTCTTCTCGGTGGTGCCAAGTAGTAGGACAAGAGCCAATGGGTAGAAACTGATGCACAGGAAGTTCCACCTGAATATGAGGAAGAACTTCTTTACTGTGTGGGTGACCATGCACTGGAACAGATTGCCCAGAGAGGGCTGGTTGTGGAGGAGGTTGTGGAGTCTCCTCACTGGAGATATTCAAGAACTGTCTGGATGCAGTCCTGTGCCATGTGCTCTAGGATGACTCTGCTTGAGCAGGGAGATTGGACCAGATGACCCACTGTGGTCCCTTCCAACCTTACCCATTGTGTGATTCTGTGAAATGATCTAGGAGAGGAGCAGGTCGCTTGGGTAGCCAGTGGGAAGAGGAGGGCTGGAGGGGATCCTGCACCTCCCCTGTACCCAGGCAAGGACCCTGCGGATGTTCCAGTTCCCTGCCACACCAGGCAGAAACCTCAGTGCTGAACCACAGCAGAAACCTTGGTTTCACACTGAGCTAAGTAAAAGCAGAGAACACATGGGACAACCAAACAGTGACTCCAAAATGGTTTGGTTTGTTTGTGTAGAATCCTGAGGCACCTTTAACAAACCTGTTTACAGGGTTAAGCTGTAAAAGTTCCTGGATTAAAAATCTGCCTCCTAGCACTAGCACAATGGCTAGTGGAAGACTTCCTGACTTAAGTGGCAAAATGCTGGCACAGACACAAGTACATTAACAACAAACACTGTGACAGAGCCCTAGTCTGGCCTCAGTCTTGAGACTTATACCTTGTCCTTATCAAGTCAAATGCATAAAAAAAGCCATCATTCATTAGAACATAATTTAAAAGACTTTGCATTTGCAGCAGAAAAAGCTTGAAGGATTTGATACCATTTTGCAAAGGAAAAAGTCTGGGGGCAGGACAGTGTGAGAAAAAAACTCTATCTGGAAAAGACATCCTTGCAGATGTTTGTTATGTGTTGGTCATTCAAGAAGAGCCAGCTCACACCTTCCTACCTCCTTCCTCCATTTCTAAATAGGTGAAGGGACATTTGAAAGATTGCACTGTCCTGCGTCTTTAGTGAAAGGGAATTATTCTCCTAGGATGCAGGTTCTCCAGGCAAGCAATAATTTATCTTCTTCAGAAACAAGGGCCATCACACCACAGTGTTGCTGAAATCACATTTTCCAACCATACAAAAAGATCCACATGGGAGAGACTTGACCCCCAAAGCTATAATCTAGAAAATCCATTGTCCTTCCAGGATTTGATAAGAGAGATGCAAGGACAGCTTTGCCTGGACAAATGCTACGCAATGAGCTGAGGAGGGAAAGTTCACACATGCATGTGCCTATCTTTTTCAAGAACCACCACCACCATTCCCCATTTCTGCTTTCAGCTCATGTATCATTCACTCAGCACTCACTTTACTACATTTACATGATACTGTACTGTAATATCATGGAACTGGAAAACTTTTGAGCCTGGCCATGATAAATTATTAAAAAAATGTTTGCTTTTTTTTTTGCTTACTTGGGTTAGCTGATCATTTTTGCTCACAAATTTTGCTGGATCTGGGCCTCCTGTGCAATCATTTATAACCATGGTTAAAGAATGGGCTGAAGAGGGAAAAGTCCTAGAAATTAGCTGCTTCCCTGCTCAGTCCCTGATTCATATCAAAGGAGACATTTACTGGCTCCACTAATTCATTCACTCTCTATTGTTTTACAGTCCATACAGCAAAATCTTTGTAAAGTGTTTTACCATTAAATCCCTTGCTGCTATTTGTGGCTCTGCTGCTATTCAAAGGAGTTTTCAAGACTCTGGCTCACATCCTTGTGTACTTCTTATAATGGCCAGTACCATGGGAATCAAAGACTCCATTATATCAATGGATGGTACCTGTCACTTTGTAACATGCTTTTTATGGCAGGATATTTATTTTTCAAAGATATATTCCTCCTGCTATAATCCTACATGTTCCTCCTTTACACTTGCAACGTGCCAGGTTTTAAAGCAAAGGACAAAGCAGCTGAAAATAGAATTCTTTCCACCCACCCAGCCCATTTCTTTTCAGATAGTGAGAAATTAAAACACAGGGCTTTGTGGATGAATTGATGTCAGAGTCATTTGATAACTAGGATCCCAGTAGAAGCTTTTATAACAACATTAATAAAGATGTGCTAGCGCTAAGATCCCTGCGTGCCGCATACCAATAACACCAGTTAGAATTATTGCCTTCAGATAACAAATCACAATTCTTTAGGAGACAAAAAATTATTAAATCTGTCTCCCTTCTCCACCTCTCCACGATTCAATAATGACTGAATTTTGTTTAAAAAAGGTGCTCATAAACACAATGCTGTGGCATCTCTGCCAGCCTGATGGCTGCACATCCTGTGTCCTGTGGTGCAGTTATTCACTTAGAAGAGGCTAAAAAACACCCTTCCCTAATATGAAGTCTGTTTCCCGTTTCCCTAATGTCATGGAAACCAGGAGAACTAAATAGTGGGGCAGGTTTTGTTAGCCACTGACAGTGGCATGGGCTGGGGCTGAAGGGAGGAGTGCCTCCCAATTTGGCTTGGGGAGGCAGAAAGGATGTCTGGAGCACAGTGCAACCTGTCTGTCACTGCACTCCCAAGCTGCAAGAAGCCAAATACGAGTTATGACAGCCGAGGTGATTCTGCCTTGCAGAGAAAAGGCCAGGCACATACATACAGCACACAGAGGTCTATGATCTCTTCCTCCTTCCTCCTGCAGTTGAATCTAGAGTCAACCAAACTCCAGGGTTGCCAAAGGATCTGACTCTGGGTTGGGGACATCCAGCAGTGAGGGAGAGGAGATTCCAGATCTGAATCTTGCACCTAGGTTCAGGGTAATTTTATTGGACTTGTTCTGGGATGTCTGAAATGCCGTGATTCTTTGCACAGCACCTGCTCCACAGAAAGCATGCTTTCTGCTTGCTGCATGGGGACACAGCAGAGGATAGAGGCACCAGACTAATGCAGCACAGGAGGAGGGGTGCTGGGCACTTGTCTCACAGTGATAAACAGCAGCTGGGCTGTGGATAAATGAGATTAAACCAATTTTGCTTCTCCTCCAATTCCCACAGCAAGCACAGCTCTAAGGAAGAAGACCAGGATGGCTGAGTTTTGAGCAACAAGGAGCCTGGACTTAGTGTTACAGACCACAGCATCGACTCTTCTGGGATATGAGACTCTGTATCTATTCCTAGCTTTAAGCAGTACCAGTCAGAGGAATGTGAATCTTGAAAGGAGGTCCTGAGATTTTAATGCCAGTCATTTGCCAAATACACTGGTCACACGAGCTGACAAAACTTTGTTTTAATGATGATCAGGTTTTACACCACAACTACCCTTTTCCAAATCCTCAGTACACTGATAATGAAAAATATTTTATGAAATCCTGCCTAAATATATTTCCAGTTGTTTCTATGTGAATTATATTCTTTGGCTTAAATCCCTATTCTTCTCCTGTTTCTCCAGAATTTAGCATCATGATGTGCTTGCAGGGAATAATTATATCTCTTTTCAGCTTCAGGAAGGCTGAGTCCCACAGGCTGTCCTCTGTAGCTCATCCATCCTTCATGAGTGGGGATGCCACCGGTGTGTACAATACTCCAGATAAGGTCTCTGTACAGCCTTCTACAAAACTGCCTGAATGCTGCTTTCGCTCCACTGGAAACAAGTCATCAGGGGTATCCTCAGCCTGGATTTGCCCTTCATGGTTGGATCACATGGATGACAGTATTCATCCCGACTGGCTCAGTGACCCAGTGCTTTCTACTCATTTCCATTTCCAGCTGATAAATTCCCATTTTTTTTAGTGCAAAATCTCCACATTAGTCTTTAAATGATCTTGCTTTTCATTCTACTGAAGTTTGTCACACTGTTTGCCTCTTTGGGACAGTCCTTTTTTCTGCAAATATCCTCATCTTCTGCCATGTTGATGATGCCTCCCACCGTCATCTCACCCACAAATTTCAAAAGGACCCTCTTACTGATAGTTTTAAGGATCATTCATGAACCTCTATCCCAACTTAATATTCCTATAGTACATATGTTTTTGCCATGTTAGTTGATAATTTACTTAATTAAATATTTTCTGATTTTTTTAAAGAAAAGCATCAATATTTTATTCTGTTCCTTAAAGAGTGACAATTGCCTTACGTCTGAAGTTAATTTATATTTAGGTCAGTACAACAGTTGCTTAGCCCCCCGTACTCCTTAGTATTATCTCTTTCATTCTCTGTACTGTCCAGCCTCTCATCTTCTGTACTTCCATTACAGATTGTCATGTTGTTGTTTATTTGATTTTTCTCTTTTTTTGCGTTAGATTTCCAGGCATGGAGATTAAAGAAGTCCCTTCCATCCATCTTCCGTCTTTTCCAAGTTAAAATTCTTATCATCATTTATATCAGCTTTGAGCCAAGAGGACTAGTGCCCCAGCGGACAGACAGCTTTCTACTTTTTGCAGTGATGCACAGAATCAGCCACTCAGCATATTTGTGTGAGTGAAAGACATACAAATGTACCCAAGTGGCATGTTGGTTTGTTGTTTTTGGGTTTTTTTTTAATTCAGGGCACATATCCTAGGAGAACTCTGAAATCTGTACCATTTCCCTGTGTACTGCCGTAAACATGACCACAATACAGTATTTCATCTGCCTATGGATTGAAGTGACTCTCAGCCCTGGAGAGGCTTTTATGCAACAGCATAAAAGGGAGTTTGTGGAGATGCAAGAAGAGAGGAGCAGTATTTATAATGCTTCTACAGTGCAAAAAAAGCCTTTGAATTTTTATAGGTACAGGAGCAAGATCCCTGTGAAACTCTGGGATTGTCCATCTGCCAGTTTTGGGGCTGGCTCAGGCTGCCAGCACCAGGTAAAATGGGTGTGAATGCAGCTGGTAAAGAGAGGGGAGCCAGTCTTGGGTGACAGCATCGAGTACTGAACACCTGCACCTGCCAGGACCAAGAGGTTCCAGCCAAATCTGGTGGGTGGAAGCAAAGTAGCACCTTTGGCTCTGTTATATGCTGGGAGTAACTATGTGCTATCCCATCGCTGTGATTATTAAGAGAAGACCCATAAACCCCTCATGCTGTGTTGCAGACACAACTGCTGTTTGTTTGTATATATAGGCACTGTTACTCTTCAGCTGACAAATTTGATTTGTGTCCCTTAATATCTTCAAAGTAATGCTCTTGCTAATGGTTGTCATGCTATTGATTTTCATAGAGGCATTTTACTCCATATGAATCCATTGCTTTTAAGCCAATTAATCATGCATCGCTAACTTAACTGCAATGGTGGTTTTAATGTGAATATTCAAGTAGTGCTTCACTCCAGGGTTTGTCAACAGCTACCATCTGAAGACAGTTTCAAAGCCTTAAGAAACTGCTTAATATAGTTATTGGATGCTTACCAGTTCATAAGACCCTGCCCCAGCTGCCTCATGTATTTTATGCAGAACAAAATCTTCTAATTAAGCAGATGAAAGAAAAGAATTAACATACCACCCAGGGAATTGAACATACATGATTATTAAGCATTATTAAAAAAAATTAAAAAAGCATGCCCAGCTCAAAAAAAGGATTAAAAATTAACTGAGTGGGGGAGCATTATACTGCAACAGGGAAATGAAAGAGTTCAGACAGACCTATTGCCGCAACTGACTCCACAGGGATGTGCTAAAAGTAAGGTAGAAAATTTTTTGAAGCAGCTCTGTGTGCTTTTCAATTTCTTCAATCCATTTTCATTTCCCTTTTTGGGATACTGTCATGGAGGTTTTCATAAAGAGGCACCCCACACCTTCCCATAGGTGAAGTTACCCTCCCAGCCCGGTGGGCACCAAGATCCCACTTTTCACTGCTGCCATCCCTGTTAGAAACAAAAGCCTTGATTTTCAGTCCAGGTCCAACAGGGACACAGGGCAAAGATGCATTCCCCTGACCTTCCACAAAGAGTCTCAGCAGCTCTTGTCCTGCTCTGTGTCAAAGAACTTCTACTGCTTCAGCAGCAATGTTTGTTACTTCATCAATGGTAGTCATGTTGACTGCACCATCACATCAGCCTACATCCTTCTCCCAGGCTGCATGCATAGGCTGTATGTCTGGGAAGCACAGGCATGATGGACAGAGCCAGAACACTGGTTGCATCCAACTACCCCAACCATAGGCACAATTATAAAAGAGATACCTGGCAACTACTTTGAAATGGGAACCCTGGGAAAGAGGCATTTTCATTCCAGTGTTAATGTGACAAACTTAATGACAGAAATTACAGAGCTGGACAAATATGGTTGGTCCATCCCACCTTCCATCACCTCCAGCTTTTATTGCCTGCCCGCAGAAACAGTTACCTTCATTGGGGGTCTTTCCAGCTTCTTCCAAAGCAAATGTAAGTCTCTGACCCCGTCAAGAGAGTTTTTTGTTCTTTAATGGGCAACAATCACATTAGGGATATGTTCTTGCATACAATAACTCAACTCACACACAGAGAGGGAAGTAGCTGTCATCTCAATATCAGAAGCATAGTCAGAACCAGAGAAAGTCCATACTAGACTGGGCTCTTACAGTCAGAACTCTGAGAAGAGAGATCTTAAACAAACTTAAGCAAAAGAGGAGAGGACTTGGAATAATTTTTGAAGAAAAACTAATTAAACCTGTGAAGATGGAAGGAAGAGTAATGCAATGTACTTGTCAGATGAATCTAGCATCTTTCTTAGAAACTATAATTGATATTTTTAAACTATTATTATTATTATGCAATACTAAGACCAAAATTTCATTTATCTAAACATCTGTAAAACATCTACTATACAGTCACCCAGGAAATAATTTTATTTTGAGCGGAACAAGTGCAAGCCACATAGCATAAGCATGCTTGAAGGGAGAATGTCAGCAGGATTGGCTGGAAGGGATGGTACAGGTCTAGAAGAAGATGATGAGCAAAGTTTTTCAAGAACTGGGTCTGGTTTAGTTTTAGCAATATTGATAGTGCAAAAAATGGACAAGTGGTAACTAAATTTGCCAAATACACTATCCTCAGTATGGAGGAGACTGTCTTTCACACAGAGAGAGGTGATCATGAGGACAGGAGGAATCCCAACAGAGTACCATAACACACAAGGGCATGCACTTCAGCAACAGTACTAAAAATGTGCACTGTAATCTGAGAGTTCCTCAGCTGGCAACAAACACACAAAGCAATGTGTGGATATGTGTGTGGTGTGTGTGGGTGCACATGTGTACTTACATACATATATACACTTGGACATTACACAAGCACGCGTGTATGCACATGTCTCCACAGCTTGCAGCCACAACAGAGGCAAGTGAAATGTTGTGGTGACTTTAACAACTCCTTAGGCTCTCATATAGTTCTAGTCACTTACATACAAGAAAGCTGAATTTTAACTGGACTAGACACAGAAGAGAGCTTTTAGGATAAACAGAGCTACTCACTGTATTTACTAGAGAGAACTAGGACAACTTGGTTTGCTTCACTGAGCAAGACCCTCAGGAAAGACAAGGCTCTTCTATCTCAGGTGAGTAAACTCTCAGAAGGGAACAGCTATTTCAGATAAAATATAATATTGGCCCAACAACAACAAAAGGCACCAACCAGCCAGGAAAAAAATGAGTTTGGAAATCAGGAGGTGGTTTCTGACCACTGGAGCTAGCAAAAGGCACAAAGTGAGGCCAAGGCAGTCTCAGTCTGGATTTGGGACCCAGTGTGCTGGGAGACCAGAAGACGTAAAAATCCTTTCTAGACTTTTACACATAGGAATGTACAGGCTCAGCAGCCCATCGCAGATGGTTTGTGATGTTTGGGTGAAGGATCCTTCATTCTGTAATGACACCATGGCCAATCTTAAGTGAACCCAATTCCACTGAAAACATCTCATGCAGCTTTATTTTCCATAAATCAGTTAGTAAATTAAAATATATTACAGAAATAAATCTGTTGCCTAGGGCCTTTAATAAAGCTTTAAAATGTTCTCTTTTTAGTCCTGTTGATGCCTGTTTGAAATATATAAATAAATAATCAGTACATTAATTATTTCTATCTATTTTATAGTCAAAATGTAAAATATCTCTGGCAAGTACCCTTGTTTATTAATTTCTGTGTGCTGTCTAAAAGAGAATTAGATAATTAATAAAAAATATACTTTTTATTTAACAATTATATTGAAGAAAACTCTTGAGGACTCCACAGCAAACATTGCACAAAAATTATGGAGATATAAAGGTAGCATAAATAGCACTCTGCTATAAGGGAAAATAGTGTTTTCTTCAACATTAAGGGTAAGAAATAATTAGGACAACTTACCCAACACTTTATCTATGTGAATAATAGTACAACATCCCTGTTATACTTGAGGAAAATAAGTTTGTGGCTGTGAGACATAAATACTCTGCAGTTATCCAGAAACTGTAAACTCTTCCTTCAGATCATCCTTCTTGGACAGAAAGAGGTGTACAGGGATAACTAAGAACTGTTCATCACCACTGACTGTGTCTAGCCCTCTAAAACATTTTTCTTCAGTAGTGAACATGAGTGACCTAATTCTGTTAGCAATTCTTATTTAATAGAATGTGTTACAAACTATGTCAGCAGTGTTGGTGAAGAAACTCCAGTTTTATATCCAAGAATGAGAAAAGAATCAGAACCACTATTTACAACAGAAAAGAAGTAAATTAGACCTATTTCCTTCATGAGAGTTTTCCATGAATGGATTTAAATGTCACTGTTTTACCTTTACTCAAAATTTTCCAGTGATTTTAGTAGACCTGTTTCAGCCCAAAGAATTCTGGGTGGCAATCCACCTTTTTTATGGGGGACTAGACACAAAACACAGACAATACTTTTTTGCAGGCACAGGAGAAAATGGCACCTTTTAAATAGAGGGAATCTTTATGTCAATTGAAGCCTAAACACACCCTTGCACAACTATTTAACTATTTCTTCTTAAATTACATTATTGTTGATATTATTATTATTACTTATTCACAGAAAGTCAAATTTTTTTAAAAGAGGAAATTATTTTCACTTGAATGAATAATGACACTGATATATATCTTTATACGTATATTTATACATAGATGTGTGTATGTGTATTCAGTATCTTCTCAGCATGAGTAGAGATGCTTGATTCAATGGAGTCAATTTTTCCTGAGAGGCAGCTTCTGGCAGCTAGTAACAATACTATGCTCTGAAGTGTTATTACAATTACAGCTCTGAAGACATGTCATGAGAACAAAAGTTAAGATTTTTGTATGTATTTATGAAATTCTACTTATCTCTGTGGGTAGTAACATATCTTCAGGTACAGAAGAAACTGTCTACAGTGCATTAATATTGATAGTATTATTTGTGTCTTAGAATTATGAATGCAGGATGTTAAAAAAATCTCAAGTACTAAGAAGGGATATGTTCCTTCAAAAATAATCCTTCAGGGACAAATTCCAAATGTCAGCTTTAAAAAGCTCCGCATAGTGCATAAACATAACAGCAGGAGGGCTGCAGGGAGTGAGGTAAAAAAGTTGCATTGTAAATACAACTTTGCAAACATGACTCTTATCTAAACTTTGATTTATTTGGACTTTGCATTTTGCATCTCTCAAAGAGTGGAAAAAGTTGACATGAGTCTCAATTTTGCTTGGTTTGGTCTATGAAACTGGAGATGTGAGTGCATGTGAAATATAAGAAGAGACCCAAAAGTGTTTGTTTTCCATTCTTTGGGGTTTTTTTTCTCTCTAAAGAACAATTCAGTGCTGTCTGAACTAGAAAAAACTAAACCCCTATAGCCACAGGGACCTTCTCACATCTGAAAACATCACTATTGGTACTTATTTTTGTCTACAATCCGCTGTTTTAGCGTTGATCAAGCTTTGCTGCAGAGCATCAGAGAGAAACACCGCAGCTGGCTAAATTTGGATCACTTGCTGTTTTTCAGATGAAAAAAAAAAAGGTGGAGAAAAATGTGCTCCCAAATTACTGTTTCTTTTTCCATGTCCTGGTCAAATGCAAACAGCTGCAAACTGAGAGTCACAACATTATTGTGCACTATTATAGACTAACAGGAGATGCTGAGATCAGCTCTGGTGCAGCCTCAAGGATGCTCACTTGGTAGCATATGGAGGGTGAATACACAAAGCTCTATGTCATCCCAGTACCCCTGGGAACACTCTCCATTGCTTTTGGACAGTGACTGGGACCAAAGAGCTGAAATGTCTAAGAAAGAAGTGAAAACCCCCAAAATTAAGTACTATCGATCTGGAGAGAGACTGACACAGATCGGAAAGCAGCAGAGGAAGAAAGCATTTCAGGGAAACTGCACGGAAAAGGAAGGAGCCACATAAAAGAACATGGTCTTAAAAACTTGGTTAAGGGAAAAATAAAGAAAAACTAAAAAAAATAAGAAAAGGTGCAGAAATATTAGATTGGAAACAAATAAGCATATCTAGAAGTACGAATTACTACTATCTAGAGAGGAAGAGTATCAGTACAGGAGACAGAGAAACTGTTGTAATAATCCCCAGTTTTCTAAGAAGCTGCATTCAGAGAGGATCTGAATTTTACATAGCCTTCCAGGCCCGGGGCTATATAACCAAACACCAGTAAACTCGGACCTTTGCAGCTGTATTGCAAACTCTTTTAACAGAGCAAAACAAAAGGTTCATGTCTTTAAAGCTTTTGCCCTGAGGAAGTCACCTGGGAGGACCCCGGACTGGACCAGGAGCAGGCAGGGAGAGCTACTGCTCAGCTCCCCCTGCCAGCAGCGAGAGCCCTTCCCGGCCGAGGCAGCACGCCGGGGAAGCGAGGAATGTGTGCTATCAAACCAGCAGACCAGCGTCCAGAAACAAGGGCAGCGCCAGCTGTGAGCTTGTCCAGCTCGCACAGCGGCGGCAGCAATGGAAACCCAGAAGCACATCCCCAGCCACACACCCCTCAGCTAAGTAGTTTCACGGGACACCCGAAGCCGCCTGAGAGGGTGATTACCCAATGCTGGCAGCGCTAACAAGGAAAATGACCATCCCAATCAATCAATAACCAGGGAATGACAGAGACTGCCCTTCCCCGGGTAGACGCCTCGGAGCAGAAGGAGGAGCGGCGACCCTGCTGGGACACTGCCTGGCATCGCCCCGCAGCAGCCCCAGCAGCTCCCAGCCAGTGTCCCACAGCGTGGGGAGTTGGGAGGGGAGTACACCACTCCTCAGGGTGCACATGGGGCCATGAGAGGCACCTGCCTTCAGCAGTGCCTTAGCGGGGTGCCGGCAGCAGCATCGGTGCACATACGGTGGGTGCACCTACTTCTCAACAGGCGGGGCTGCACATGGGCACGGCACCCACACACAAAGCCTGGGTGCTGCAATGCACACTGCTCTTAAGTGTTGGGGCTAGAAAAGCATGCTTATAAATCTGCAGGCATTTATTTTGCAAGTGTCTAGGACTGTGGTTTATCTGATGTGTTGATGATTTCAATCCTGAATATAGAGTTCACTGATAGCAGATTAAATATGCACTGCTAATAAATCAATAAATTGCTTTAATTTCAATATGCTTAACTATATGAGCTGACCAGTTATTCCTTGCAGTAGGGCTGCATGTGCCAGTGATCCTGTATGAAGCTAGGACTGCGTTCTCCATAGTGGCAGCAGTGACACTGGGAACACTATCTTCCACAAGCATCAATTTTAGCATTTTACCTACCTTTCAATGTTCTCCTGATGGTGATCACCATAATATGCTTAATATGCTCTTTGTGTCAAGCTCTAGACTAATTCTTTCATAGCTCTGGTTTCAAAGAGACATTTTTCCCCTTTCCAGTTGCCTGGAATGGTTGTGCAGTATTGGATTATTTCAGATAAAAGTTTCAGTAGTGAGTAAATGAACTTGTGATTCTTAATGACAGCTGTGACAGCTCATGCCTTTGCTACTGTCATTGTGTTGCTGGACCATGACCGAAGAAACAACCACAATTTGATCCGTTAGAGAAATGCAGTGAAATGCAGAGTAACGCTGACTGTGTGCATATTGAAAAGCTACCTAAAATTGATGCAAGCCAACCCACACTCTCTGCTGACGGCTGGACAGTTAAAATTCAGATCCAAAGCAGGGCATCTTTTAGATCATGAAATTAAATTTTTTATACCAGAAAGTATGAAAGAACACTGGCCTGTTCCTATTATGCAGCACTATAGACTGCTGATGCTGATACTGTCCTGGGTAAATGTCAGCATAAGCTCCGCATTGTAGATACATTTCAATGATGTTCTTGAGTATATTACTCAGGGATTTTAGGAAAAAAACTACAAAAGAAGAATTGCAAGTCTCAAAATGTTCCATTTCTGGACAGGTTTCATAAAAAAAAAACCAAATCCCAGTAGCTGGTGATAAAAATCTCCATAGTAGACCTAACTAAAATAAATAGGGAAATCTGTATGGTCCAAGTCAGCACGTTTGCGTGGGTGAACCATCACAATTGATCTATACGAGAAGAAAAACAATCAGAAGACTGTATGTTGCTGAACACCTTATGGATATTTCTACTGCGTAAAAAAAAAAAAAAAAAAGAAAGAAAAAAGAAAGAAAAGGGAAGAGAAAAGAAGAAAAGCTTGCTTTGCTGACTACATTCTATAGGAGGAAAATTATGTATTTCTCCGGGCCACTATGAATTGACTGGAAAACAACCTACATCCACCAAAAACATGGTTTTATGGGGAGTTGAATAGTATGCCACATCTTCCATTCTGCTTCCCAATGCAACAGGGAATTTGCCCTAATTTGTTAAGTACAAACACAAAATGTACCTCTACATCTCCTGTGAACTGGGAACTGCTCTATTTGAGCAGTGACCCCAGAATACCTCATAGCTCCCAACATGGATCGACTTGCTCCTTTGGGCCAGAGGTGCTCCCAGTGGCACTTCACAGTTTGCCGCTCACTGGCTGCAACGGCTGACATCCTATTCTATGGAAAGAGCACTTGGAAAATCAATAGTTCTTTGCTGATTAATAACTGATTTTTCCACTGACCAAATTGCAGCATTGGCCCCACTACAGCAGGCGGCACAGGCCACACACATGGCTGCAGCTCCGCTCTTAGTGTGACAAAACTGAAAAATTCCTCTTTCCTTCCTTCCCTCCTTCCCTCCTTCCTTCTTTCCTCCCTCCCTCCCTCGCTGCTTTTCTCCCTCCCTTTCCCGCGCATCAGGCGTAGGGAGCGCAGGAATGGCGCATCCCGGCGCAGTTCTCGGCCCCGCCGGCCGCCAGGTGGCGCTGCCGCCCGCCCTTGGCGCCGCGCCCCTGCCGCGGGGCCGGGTCAGCCCCGGGCCGGGTCAGCCCCGTGCCGGCTGTACCGCCACCGTCGCGGGAGGGTGTTTGTTGTGGGCCATTTTGTCAGTGTTCCCATCTGTCTCATCTCGCTGCACGGGTGGGAAAGGGACTCCCAGTAACTCCAGGAAGCAGCAGGACATCTCCCAGCCAGGCTTCCCGGGGAGGTCAAGGACAGCAGATGGTGTGGCGGATAACGCTGAACACCTCAGACAGGCGATGTGGGCTCTGGACCCACTGCACTGTCTGCAGAGTGAGGGCTGGTACTTCTCTCTCATTACAAGAGCGCCGTGGGTCGGGCAAGGATGCTGGCTAAGTGCTCCGGCATCCCCCGGCTCTGAGGAACAAGGCTGGTGCTCCTGTGTTTAAAGGCTGGAGAGCTCCTTGGGCCGGTAACTCAGAGGAGCTCCGGCGCTTTGCCTAAATCTCGGTGGCAGGATTTCATTAGCATCGCTGTGGGAAGAGCCTGCCCCTGCTAACACAGCCAGGCACATGGAGGCTGAAGGCTCCAGGCAGGACTGCTCCTCTCACGGTTTTCCCCTGTCGGCTCTGCTCCAGGGCATCCATGTGATGGCCAGTCAGAGCAGGTGGTTCGCAGGGGCTATAGGCAAAGCTGTTAGATGATATAATCAAATACTTATTTGATATGAGGCCTTAAATTTACTTAGGGTCTCCTCTCCCAAAACCTGTATGTGTGCCTTGCTAAAGTATGTTTCCTTGCAGGCTATCCAGCATGGATAACCAGAAATGGAGAGTTCACCACCCACTTCTACTGTATCAACAGACTATTCTGCTTCACCATTTCAGACACGCTTCATTTCCCATTTGATTTTGTTACATTCTATCCACCTGCCTGTGGTTCCTATCATACCTTTCCCCAGTAGTTTAAAAAGCTATTCAGCATCAAGATTTTTCTTCTCATGAAGATATTAACAACCAAAACCAAAGCAGCTCTCAGTCTTTCTCATAACCCCATCAGCAGAATGTGATTGCCCTTACTTCTTACAGACAAACAGTGTGTGTGACATGTCAGATGGAAACATACACTGGGATGTAAAATCAAAGGTCCTGATTCTCATTCACATGGGAGACCTTTAACTCTAGCAAATTACTTTACATTTAGATCCAATGTACAACATCCCTAAAATGTTGGTGTTGGAAAGGGGCCAGACTGTAAATAAGAGTTGACTCTCAATTATTTTTATTGACTTAACACCAAACCACTGATCCTGCTGCTAGGGTTACTGCGCTTCTGCTCCTTTGCATTGTTAGACTGGCACTCGCATACCCAGAATCATCTGTGCACTCATCCTAGTATTTTATAGTGAAGTACAAAGATTTATTTCTATCTTGTTTTATTTAGTGAGAGCAGAGGTGCAGTTCCTGAGGGGACTGCTGCTCCATGTTAGAGTGGAGATAGGAGACCTGACCGACTTCTCTCCAACCCTACCTTGGCATAACTTCATTCACTCCTTCAGTGGATACACATGCCTGATTTATGTCAGCATTAATAAAATAAGAATCAGGTCTGCTGCTTGTGCCCTAAATTTCCATTACCCCGACCACCTGCTAAGACATCCCTACTTCTGCATTCAGAAATTTCCTTTGTTCCCTTTCAATATGCCATTAGTAGCAGCTAAATAGGGGGGCTGAAAGGCGATAAATACATCTGCATTTCTAAGTATGGCTGTTTCTTTCTTTCCTTAAAATTACTTACATGTGGCATCCACTTGCCTGAGTCATTAATTCCGTCTTTTATGGACACTGCCTCTGTTATTTTTATGCTTTGTCCTTGATGTTTGCTTACATTGTCCCTGTTTTCCATGTCAGAGAGCACAAGGTGCTGTACCCCATTAAGGATGACTAATACACCGACAGAGAGGAAAAAAAGAGAGAACAAACCAGAAAGAAATGCAGAGTACTTAACTGAAAAACCCTGCTGCTTACATGAAAGCAATCTGGGAAGGGAGACTATTAGAAAGCAAATGCACATGACTGAGGTGGAAATACAATTAAACCACCAGAGTAAAATAACAGAAAATGTAGTAGTAAGGTTAATAATAAACTCCAGTCATGAAAGCATGAAATTTAGAAGGGAAATTACACTGCCAGTCATCATATCTTTATTACGAAACTCCTTAAAACTAGAGCAGTACCACTCCTTTCAATGGAAAATTTGGATGGGCATGAGCAGCATCCAACTGGTCAGCCATGTCCAGGAGAGTTCTGTGTGGGTGCAGAGAAGGGATGATCCTGCTGCAGATGCTAATGCAATATTTTCATTAATTAGTTTATGCACTTACTGTGCATGTGCATCACAAGCACAGCTTATTGCTCACTACTACTCCCTTGGCTTCCTTTTATCTCATTCTGCCTCACCTACCTTGCAATTTAAAGCCCTATATTTCAATTTCATGACAGGACAATCTGTAGCAAAATCTTTGCTCCTCTCTGCTTCAGTCATCCTGGCTCATCTGATTCTTGCTTCACCAATACTCAGCTCTGTTCATACTGCCTGTCCTAGTTTCATGCTTTCCACTTTCAAATCCCCTCCTTTAATTCGTCTTACCCTTTTTCTCCCCACACTTCTGCTATTGCTTAGAAAGCAACCCAATGCACTTGGCTCCTTGTGCAGCTGGATCACTGTGTGTCAGGAGCCGGGGATGTTAATAGACTGGAGGAATCAGGAACCTTGTGGTGAACAAGAAGGGCACTAGGGATGGAGATGTGTGTAGGTGTGGTTGCCCGCATAGTTTTTGCGCAGTATAAAAGGCAATAACAAGGAAATAAAAATTTCACAAATGCATTTTGAGTTTGTTTTTTATTGAAAGCGAAAGCTCTGTCAATACAATTTGCTGAGACTCAGAGACCTTTAAATAATTAGAATAACTCTTCTGCATCTGATTTGAAAAGTGCAAGGGTTGCTAAAAAAGATGTTGTTTCCTTGTATTCCTCTGTGGGTATATTATAAGCACACACTCAAATGTGCATTCATATTGGGAGCTTGTAATCCTTAGCTGTAATTCTCCAACTAGAAAATCTCAAGATAAGGATACTGGTGCAAAATTTCACAATTTTTTTTTCAAGCCAGGGAGGCTTGAAAAGACAGAGTTGGGGCTGGGTGCACCATTCCCAGAGACCTTCAAACCCCTTTTAAAACTTTGTTCCATGCTGTGAAAAGTGCCTCTGTTTTGACAAGGAGATTCTAGCATTCTATGAACTCTCTAGATGTAGAAACCTACTGCCTCCATGTTTATTTACTGTACCATTCTGTATTTTAGTTGGTAAATACTGTCATGGACTTATCCATGGCCACATACTTTGAGGTGCTCTAGCCTGACCTCATGCACAGCCACTGATATTTCGAGGGGTACCTGCTGCAGCATGGACTTGGTCACAGCCACAGATGCTCTGAGGTGTACCTTCTCCAGTGTTGACTCATCTTCAGGCCACAGCCCCTTCAGAGGGACAGCTACTGCAGCACAGATGAAACCAAGGCCACAGATGCTTATGAGTGTCATGCTTCCACATGGACTCATCCCCAGGTCATAGTCCCTTCAACTCAAGCTTACAATGGAGTTCCAGCCTGTCCAGTACAGCAGCACAGAAACAGCAGTGATGCCTGGCCATCTGCCAGCCCAGGCACGTCACCATGGCTGTTATCAAAATGTTCCCAAGCACAGCAGAGTAAGATGATAAGCAGCACAGCGAGCAGCAAAAGCAAAAAGCAGCCACTAACGAGCACTAGGCTCTAATACACAGTCAGGCAAGCACGCCTCATGGCAAGCACAGAAGTCTGCCCATTAATAGCTAAATGGCAAGAACAGCTAAAAATTCAATCTAGCACATTCTAATCAAATCTGTTGTTATTGTGAACACTTCGAGCCCTATGTTGGGCACCAGAAAAGGACTATTGTGGTTTAACCCCAGCCAGCAACTAAGTTCCACATAGCTGCTCAGTCTGCCCCTTCCCTTCCCCCCCCTCCCAGTGGATGGAATAGACAATTGGAAGAGTAAAAGTGAGAAAACTCATAGGTTGAAATAAAGACGGTTTAACACATAAAGCGAAAGATGCACACGCAAGCAAAGCAAATCAAGGAATTCATTCACCACTTCCCTTGGGCGGGCAGGTGTTCAGACATCCCCAGGAAAGCAGGGCTCCATCGCATGTGATGGTGACTCAGGAAGACAAATGGCATCACTCCAAAGGTCCTCCTCCCTCCTTCTTCTTCCCACTGCTCTATATACTGAGCATGACACCATATGTAGGGTATGGAATGTCCCTTGGGCAGTTGGGGTCAGCTGTCCCAGCTGTGTCCCCTCCCAAATCCTTGTGCACCCCCAGCCTCCTCACTGGTGGGGTAGGGTGAGAAGCAGAAAGGGCCTTTACTCTCTGCAAGCACTGCTTAGCAGTAACGAAAAGATCCCTGTGTTATCAACACTGTTTCCAGCACAAATCCAAAACACAGCCCCATCCTGGCTACTGTGAAGAACATTAACTGTACCACAGCCCAAACTAGCACAAGATTTTTGAAGAGGGGTCCCATTTTTATAAATATATATATGTAAATATATATACATTAATGAAACACTGCATTCAACATGAAAATAGGTAACTTCAACACGTGAACAGTGGGGTTGAGTACATCCTCATCAAGTTTGAAGACGACACCAAATTCAGTGATCCAGTTGACTCACTGCAGGGAAGGGATGCCATCCTGAGGGACCTTGACAGGCTTGAGGTGTGGGTCCATGCAACTGAATTTATGAAGTTCAACAAGGCCAAGTACAAGGTTCTGCACATGAGTCAGACCAATCCCCAATATCAGTACAGACTAGGGAATGAATTGGTTGAGAGGAGCCCTGCAGAGAAGGACCTGGGGATACTGGTGGATGAAAAATTCGATGTGAGCTGGCAATGGGCACTTGCAGCCTGGAATGCTCCAGGAGGTCAAGGAAGGTCATTCTTCCCTTCTACTCTGCCCTCGTGAGACCACACCTGGAGCACTGTGTCTGGCTCCGGGGTCCGCAATACAGGAGGATCTGTTAGAGAGGGTCCAGAGGAGGGTCACAAAGATGATTAGAGAATTAGAATTCCTCTCCCATAAAAAAAAGGCTGAGAGAATTTGAGTTGTTCAGTCTGGAGAAGAGAAGGCTCCAGGGAAACCATATCACAGCCTTTCAAAATAAAAAGGGGGCTTATAAGAAAGACAGAGAGAGACTTTTTACCAAGGGCTGTAATGGCAATGGTTTTAAACTAAAAGAGGCTATATTTAGATTGGATATGCAGAAGAAACTGTATGTAATGGCTGGTGGGGCACTGGAACAGGTTATCTGGAGAAGTTGTGAAATGATTCATCATTGGAAATGCTCAAGGCCAGGCTGGATGGGGCTTTGAGCAACCTGGTTCAGTGGAAGGTATCCCTTCCCAAGGCAGGGAGGTTGGACTATATGATCTTTGAAGATCCCTTCCAACTCAAATCATTCTATGAACACCAGATATGTAATACTTTCTTTCCAGTTGCCTCTCTGATCCCAAAGAGGGAAAGAAAAGCTGAATATAAGGATGTGGGAAGCCAGCTGGAGATGTAACCTCCTCAGTGCTTGCAGCTCCATCCCTGTCCAAGGGATGAGGGAGCATGGCCCTGCACACCCCGCTGGTACCCCATCCCCAGCACAGCAGGCCTGGGGGGGGCTGCCAAGGGTAAAAGAAACAGGCAAAGCCAAGAGAAAAGTGAGAGAGAAATATTTATGAGAGTAGAACTGTCTAATATTTCATGGTATCTTGTTTCCTGTATAGGGAATAGTTATGAAGGGGGGATGAGGGTGAGCGGCAGCTTCATTTCCAAGAGCTGCCTTTTGCTCCAGCTGTTTGTTGGACTTGCCACTGGCAGGATTTGGTCTTGCATGCTGTTTTATCTTTTGATTTTAGCTTACTGTGCCCTGAGGGAGCCTTGGAGAGCTGCATCTCTTTCCCCTGCCTGCCTTTATTGCTGCTCTTCTCTGTTTTCCTGCAAATTGTTTTCTCTGCTGTTGCAATGGGTTTTCACACTTTGAGTTTCTTTCTAAGGTTTTCAAGGCTGCGATGACCCCCAGTAAGAGATCCCTGGAAGCAAATGAGTTTGTATCAACCAAACCTGGACAAAAGGAAGTGTAATTAACACTTGAAGTAGTCAACACCCAGCTTAAAGGAGAGTGGTGGTAAAGCCAAGCTTTTAGAGCTCAGATCACCACAGGGCTTTGCTGTAGGGCTGACGTAACTGAGCCCCCTCACAGGGTACATGGATGCCATCCACTTCTGTTGACCATGCGGGTCCTGGTACCGGCAGTGGGCCCTGCAGCTAGTGGTGTGCTCCTCCTTCTCCTCTGCTATGCTCCTGGCCAGCCCGGCCCCTTGAAATGCTGGTCACAGAGGAATGGGCAGGGATTTGAATGGTCATGGTGCCTCCTTTTAGACACACTATGGATACGTGGGCTGTCTCCCAAGAGAAGCACTAGAAATATTGGTTCATAAACTGAGGGAAAAAACTAAAATGCCTGGAGAAAGCAGACCCCATATTTTATTTAACACCCCTGTGATCAGTGAACGCCTCACTTTGAGAAAGAGTGAAATGCAGGGTCAGCACTTCCACAGCCTGGGAGGGCTCCAAGCAATACCTCCTGCCATACCAGATGAGAGCACCAGGTGATATGAAAACGCTTTTTTTCCCTCTCTGGCACTGTGGTTCCTGCCCTCACCACCACCCATCCACTGACATCACTTCAGTCAGTCTATAGAAATCACAATTTCTTTCTTCCCTCGTTTCTGGCATCACTGGCATTTATCTCCACAGAGAGGACATGCTTCTGGAAGGTGACAAATATGGGCTTAAGGCATCCCACCTGGGTTTGGACTGAAGGTAATTGCTGAGCTGTTCAGTCAAGAAGATGCCAGGGCAAAACAAGTTTGTCAAATGCTGGAATTTGCACATGGGGACACATCACATTTAGGTGTCTGCAGAATGATGCTGCTGCTGAAAAGAAAGGTTTCTGGGTGGCACTGGGTCATAAAATTGAGGTTAAGAGAATCAGACCTTTCATAAGTGCTAGTCCTAATAGAGGATGGTAAAAGGGGAAGAATCAACTGTGCATTTCAACTGACTGTATAGTAGTATAGCCTCTACATTTATTTCTCCATCAGTTATGGTCAAGCTTTAGGAGAAACACTTGAAAACATGTAAATAAGAAGTGACAGAATGCAGACCTTAAACATCTACCCCAGTAGCCTAAAAGAAGCTTTTAATAAAGGGGAAAATAATCCTCTGATAGAAAATAAACCCATGGGGGAAAAAAATAGGCAAAAGCTGTATATATGCTGGGATTCAGGGGAGGAAGAAGAGGGTTTTCCTTTGGAACTGGAATGGGATCCAGAAACTGTACTTGAAAAAAAAATATATCCTCTAAACTCCTCCCAAGATTGTGCAAGTATTTGCAGTCCCTGAACACCTCTAGCTTTCCTCCCCTGCAGTGGATGAGGTTTTCACTATATGGCCTTCTTCGCTATGAAATTTAAATTACTTAACTATAAATTGCTTTCCAAACAGTGGCACCTTATATTTTAGTCAAAGTCACTGGTGATGTGTCTAGTTTTCCTGGAAATGCATTCAGAAAGACTTCTATTGATTTAGACTTTCATGCAGATCTATTCTTCCCAGCAAAATTCTCTGGGGGCTGAAGTTTGTTTTTCAAACCATGCTCATGCCAAACAATTCTGCAGCACCGGTAAGACAGGGCACTTGACAAAAGCAGCTTGGGGAAGATAGAGACATGGAGAAAATAATGTAAGAAAATTCTATTATTCTGGATGTTTACTTTGATTTTCTTCCTCCTGGTTTCACCCCTAGACCTTATTCTGTTTGAGGCTGGGATGAGCGACTGAGCCTGACTATGGCACATGGTGGAGCTGTGAATTATTTTGGCCCCAGCATCACAGTGAACCTTGTGCAGGTGTAGAAGTGTATCTGCATTGACAGATTAATGAATCCATGTAAGATGAACTCCTGTGCAAGCTGATGCAGGGAGACTGTCAGTTACTTTGGAGAGTGCTCAGTTGTTAAAGGAAAGAATAGAGTTTTGAGGAGCTGCAGGGGACAGAAGAATTACAGAGGAGGGAGCTCTTTGCCAGCCTCTGCTGAAGCTGGAGAAGAATTAAATGGACTTGTCCAGGACCCGTTTGCTGTTTTTTTCATAAGACTGGTAGGACTGCTCCTGCTTAGGTGCAGATGCATTTAAAATTTGGGGTTAATAAAATTCTATTGTCCCTTTATGCTCTGCATTAAACAAGAGCACTGAGCACAACTCTGTTTTGAGCAGGTTTGATAATGAGACCTCAGGAAAACAAGAACAAGGAATTGCAAAGGACGAAGCTTCTCCTTGGGAAGGTGTCCCTTAGGCAGGGCTGTATGTCTGAGTGCTCTGCAGCCAGGCATCACCTCTTGGGTGACAAAGCAACAGTGACAAAGCAAGAGGCAGCACAGATGGAACCAGCACTTCACCTGTGCCTGAAGAACATACCTTTGGCCAGAGGCAAGAAGCAAGAAGCAGGCAAAGCCCTGCAAAGTTTGGGGTTTTGTCTTTGATTTTTTTGGGTTTTTTTCTGTGACTGGGGAAGAGCTGGTTATCAGGGGAAGCAGGTAAAGCAACTGGGTCTCCTGGGTTTCTGGGCGGTACCTTAGCCAGTGCTGTTTAGATTATTCAGGGGGTACCATGTACGTAATTTAGCAAACTTCTGCAAACAGACCCTGTCAGAAAAGTAACATCACTCTTCCTATACTTACTTTACTTAATCTTTATTTTTTAAAATCTGAGAGACTAGACAACATTTCTTCATGGAGTTTTTTCTTATTTAATATTTCACATGTTCCTTATATCACTTCAGTGCCTGCTTCTTTTTTTTTGCTTTTTTTCTCCTAGTTGCAATGTTAAGAAATTATACAAGTTTTATTTCCAGGAAGCTATAAGCAGTTGAAGAAAAGGTTTTAATAATGAAAATGCCTGATTTGTTGCATTTCTGAATAGAGCAGCAATACCTGGAAGGTATAAAAAGCATGTAGCTCCCTATTGAGGAGAAAAGGTCTGCTTAACACAAAAAATTCTATTTAGCATTTACTGTAAGAGCTTAAAAACTTCTCATGCTTCCTTTATTTTTTTACCTCTGTGCTATAGTCACTTATAGTCTCTGAAATTAGATTATGAATTCTCTCTGACTGGAACTTCTTTATGTGCAACCAGTGCTGTGAGACCTTCATCCTGGTGCATTCTCTGTGACTAATTGTTCCCTGCAAAGAAATGGTGTACAGATGAGGACAAATGCCTTTATTTACCCTGTAGTCATATGAACTACACAAGGGGAATGTTACACAGAAAGCATTGGACAAACAGTGGCTGATGCTCTGACCCTGTTAAAGTCAGTGTCAAAACTGCCACTAAGCTACAAAACAGCAAAAATTTCATTTAGAAAATCTAGCAGCTCTTAACATCTGACCTGACATGGTGAAGAGATGAATATGCACCTGTATGAAGAGCCTGAGTGAGCACACCCAGGATTTCAGGTGATGTTTTGCATCTATACCAGAAAAACGCTCCAGCATAAGAAAGAGGAGCTGTGCTAAAAAAACCCCACAAACCTGTATTAAAAAAATGTTGAAGAGTAAAGTTGACATCATTCACAAAAAAATGCAAGAACATGAGGAATCTGAAAAAATAAGGATGATCATTGCTATGTATGCCTACAAGCACAGATATTAAGTGATTTTTGAAAGTAATTTTATCTTACTTTCTGCCTGGGCAAACTTTATTCATGTATGCTATAAATACAGGTAGAGGTGAAAGCAATGAATTATGAGGACTTGCAAACCCAGCTCTTAAAATAATATATATAATTTAATACTTAATCCTTTAAAGGATTGTGAGAAAGAGAAGTTATTCAAACTTTACGATAAATAGTGATCTATAAAGGACCAGTCTTCTCATGGAATGATTTTGTGACTGTGACTCCATCTCTACTTCATAATCTAGCCAGCAATTGATATAGTATTGAAGTAAACTTATTGATCATACAAAGCATGGGATGGAATTTGAAATCACTGAGGTGAAGTTTTCTGAAAAATCTACCCAAATATACATAGTATTTTAAAAGAAATATGAATGATGCACATTCCATGGAAGTTCTTTTTTTACACTATTAATGACCAAAAAAAGTTGATTTTGACCAGATAGATAATGGAATCAATTTCAAGAAGAGCAAAGGACAGATTATGTAGGCAGACTAGCTCTATTCATATGACCTGGTTCTAAGAAAATTTCTCCAAAAATATTTCAGGGTTTATCCTGAGTAACCTCTGAACTGTTAATGATCATTTCTGAAAATTGCAGGTGGACAGGGAATCCCAGAAGACTGTAAAAAGGAAAAAAAAATCTATCTTTAGAGCAAGGCTAGAAAGAAATCTATGGGATACACAGTGATGGATTAGTTTAACTTCATTACCTGGAAATGCTCTCGCTGAATGGTCACTTAATAACCAATAAAACAGACAATATACAGTTTTGGTCAGAGCAAATCATATGATATCATTCTAAAAAAAAATCCAAAGCATGGATAGAAACCTAGCAAGGACATGAGGGACCACAAATAGAATTTATATTGACTGTACTACAGCTTTTGACAATCCCACACAATGTTACCAGAAGACAGCTGAATAAAAATGATCCAGATAAAATTATGAGGTGGATGTACAACTGATTGACAATTACTATTTGAATTTATTATTCAGTGCATTCCTTAAATGTGATGAAACAAGAAGTAGGGCCCTATAGAAGTTTATCCTGATCAGTTTTATTCTGCTGCAGAAAAGGATCCAGAAGATGACAATGGATTGTAACTGGAAGTGCAAAATATAGTGCTGCTGCAAGACATTCAAATGACCTTCTGGGATGCATTAACAGATATAAATTACAGATAACAGTTCTTTTACTCAGCTTGGCATTAGTGACCTCAGCTGGAAAACTGTGTCCATTTTGGGGATAGGTATTTTTAGAAGAATGTAGCTCTGTGAATCACACAGCTCAGAGGTGAGCAACACGGATAGTAAGGCATCTGATTTCTTCAGAATGGCTGAAAGAATTGAAGCTGTCTTCTAGGAAGAAGATGAGGATGAAGTGAATCTTCACATGCACAAAGTATATCTTTCTGCAAAATCAGCAGGAAAACAAGTAATCTCATTTGCTGAGAGGAAAGGTAATTTAGATTAGGCATTATCCTTTTAATTGAAAGGGCAATTGAGCATCAGTTACTGCAGAGGCTGCCAGCATCCTCTACATTGAACGTTTTTAAGAGCAGCTGAGGATGGTGTAAATCTGCTCAGTTTTATCTCAAGGATGGAGATAGACTAAATCAAGGGTGCCATCCATAGATTGCTTGGATAATTTGCCCACTCTGTTGCCAGCCAGAAGTCAGCAAGTCTTGGCTGAGCTGTTTGGGGGTGGCAGCCTCTGACCAGCTCATGGTTTCATAGAAAGATCTCTCCTATGGTGGGTGAATGTTATCTTCCCTGATCAGAGAAGGACCAGAGATGTCTGGGGAGGGTGGTGGTTGAGAGCAGTGCAGTTTGTCTGCTCGGAGTTCATTCTGTCCTCAAGTCTGAGGATTACCTTGAAAATGAGGGAACCAAGTACAGGTTATATGAAGTATGAGAGTGGCAGCAGCATACTCCCAAATTTGCAACAGGAGATGACTGGTCTCAAAATATCTATATTGAGGTCCTGGGATACCTGGTGGTCCATGAGTCTGGAGTTCAGTGGTCCATAACTGGCTACAGAATCGTGATGAAATTATCTGCCACTGGTTGAAAACATGTGGAAATCATTAGATGAAATGGCATCTTGGTATCATTTTCAACCTTACACTGCAGAGATTTCTGTGAAGTAGTGGAATAGTTTCACTCCTCTTTGTAGTAGTGGCAGGACTAAAGATGGAAGAACAAATAATAGATTAAAAAATTGTACACTTTCAGTATCCACTAGTGATAGAGCAAGTTTATGAGACTTTTCTCTTTATACGATACATTGGTGCAGATTTGGAAGAGCTGGTATGTTAAACTGTGCCATCTGAGAATTAAAATGTATCTCATCTTTAGTGAAAACTTGGGGCAAATAGCTGAACTATATTAAACTGAATTACTTGAGAATTACAAACAGTGTAATTTGAGAGGAAGGTTGTGACAGATACAACTTTGCCTTGTATTTACACAAAGGATGAAATGCTTTTTTCTTTTCAAATGCCAAAACTGCTCAAGGATTTCTGAAAGAATAATATTACTTAAAACAATATGACAATTCCAGATCCTTAAACTTCCATCAGGAAGAAAAAAGGTCTTGCCAGGGAAGAAAAAAAAATTTCTACATATGGTATCTGACTGATATGTACTGAATTTTAAGCTGCAGGGCAAGAAATCTGTGTGGAAATACTTAATTTTCATGCTTAGGGACTTCAGGTCTGTAAAAGCCTTGGTATCATTACACTGGCACATTAGGTTGGATGAGGGTATATTTTTACTTGGAACCTGCTTCTTATGCTTATCAGAGAAGTCCCTTAGCATACTAACATCTGGTACAGACCTGTTCTCTGAAGGAGAAGACTGATCTGCCTGACAATAACCCCCAAGCGCCACCTGAAGTCACAGCCCTAGGTGCAAGCCCCAGCAGAACACGGCAGGAGTGGCCCATCCCTAATGCAGGATGGTGCTTTCATCCAGCCCTAAAAAACTGTGGTAAGTGCTTCCACATTTCTATATACAGTCCTCACCCTTAAAAAGATAAGAAATCAAGGTGTTTGAACATGGTGAATAGCAGTGTAAACTGTTTACATAATCACTGTTTACATTCTGTATAGAGGATAGAGGTGACAAAATCATCTCGAAAAAAATTGTCAGTGTTGATAAAGATCACATCAGTAAACAGCAGATTAAGCAGGACACAGAGAGCCTTACAGCCCAATTATACATAATTTGCCATGGACATGGTTTGAGAAAAAAAATGCACACAATGACTTAGAGAAAATTGCTTAGCTTGGCCACATCCTTATTAAAAACAACAAAAGTGCCTGAGGGCAAATTGTCCTTGAAAAATAACTCCTGGGAATAACAGCATGTCTTCATCCTTTGCCTTGTGATGAAGAAGAGCCTTTTTCTCCCACTCCCCATCCTCTGAAGCTATCCTGAGCCTCTTCAACATCTACCTGATCAGCATGTTTGCTTACAACTTCTTAGACATGGCCCTTCACCCTTGGAGAGCCAGGATCTGCATCACTAACCTGTTACAGGCCTTCAGCAGCTCTTTTTCTGGGATCTATGTGGTGATTTCATCCTACCTTACATCCAAAGTACCACAGATCTTGGAGGTTGCTCTCCCATCCCTGGTCTGCTGTTTTATCCAATGAGCATTCCTGCATCCTACCCCAAGTCTTATTCCCACCTTTTCCTGCACTTGTGCATCAACTGCAAGCACAAAGGCAAATCAAATCACCAGGGAAGTGAGTGTATGAGCCTACCAGCAGTCTAAGGAAAGTGTCTCTGCCACTGTGTTTTAAGTCAGCTGTTCATGAAAAATGTTCCACCACACCTTCAGCAATGATCCTGTGGGGAATTTGTTGATCATATTTTAGAGTGACAGTCAGCTTGTAACAAGTATTCAAAGTCAGAACTTATAAGGAGAAGAAAGGTGGTGACTTGTTGTTCACTGTTTTCAGGTACTGAAAAGGAGAATTTAGAAAACTTTTATAATTCCATTAAACTAACACAAATATTAAGGACAGACTGTCAAAAATAACAGACTTTAAAAGACCAAAATTATCTTTCCTAAAGAGTTGTACTATGATCTATTGGCTAACAATCTTTAATAACAAGAGAACAGGCTAGAAGAGAAAAGGAATCTTTTAAGGAATATTTGGATGAGTTGAAATTACTTTTACAGTGCTGAAATTCCAGAAATCACTGAAGACTTTGTGAGTTTGTGGGGAAAGGGGAAAATCATGAGGAAAAATACCATGAACAAGAACAATCCTGAGAAGGACAGCCATAATATCCCCTTTAAAATGAGGGAGTAGGATTATGTACAGAATACCTAGCTAGGGAACAGTACCATAGAAATGGACCTATAACAGATGACAAAAGGAATCTAATTGTTCCAAGTATCATATGGAAGGCATGGATGGTAAACAATATTCTTCACATGGCACTGGTAAGATCTTGATCAGAGCAATATTTATTGTATTGGAGTCCATACTCTAAGAAATGCACAGAGGTAGTGAAAAGACCTTTATTTACTATGCATTAAAAACAATTTCTAGAAAAAAATTGCTTTTTGTAGAAAAGCAGATATGAAGGGGAGGTATCGGTGATAGTTGTCTATGCTACTATAAATGTGAAAGTGGTCAGTTGTTTTCCATTTACAAGGAGAAAGTAACCTATGAACATATAGTAACATTAAGACTTGTGTTAAATATCAGCTGAACTTTCTTGCCATCAGCACAGTCAGGTACTAAATCAGGAGATGGCTGGATTATCATCATGGGAAGTTTAGACAATTGCTCCTGGCTTGAGGCCAGCGGTTGGTCTACATGACCTTTTGTGTCCATCATTTCTACAATTTTTTCTTCTTAGCACCTACCTTGATTTTTTTAAGCAATTCAGTTTGTGCCACGTTCAAATTCCAGCTGCAAACTCTTGTTTTGTTGCCCATATGCTCTCAAGCACAGAGCAGTGTGCTGTGCTTGACAAACTAGAAGGCTCCAGGGACATCCTGTTGGGACAATGCAGAGAAGAAATACTAGGAAGGTAAGTGAAAAGGGAAGGAGGAATATATTAGCTCTGTGGCTCAGTGGCAAATATCACCAGTGTTACAAATACCATCAAAGTAGCGCCAGTTCCTCAGTGCCACTGAACCCAGGTAACCTGGAGCTGGGTTTTGCAAGCTCAGCAGAAGGATACTGTGTAACTTTTATATTTACAGTATCATGGCCATTCCAAGGCTCAACGAGAATTTCAGTTTGGGAGAAGATGCCATGAACAGATGGAAAGGCAGCAGTAATCTGCAGACATATTGACAAGGCATGCAGGCCAACTAGGTGCTGACCAAGACCAGCTGTCCCTTCTTTTTCGTCTAGAGTATTTGAGAGAAAAAAAGAGGCAGAGTTTCAAGTAACACTCCCGCCCATGAGTTTCTGCTTGGTGTTGATACAGTGTGACCTTTTTTCCACTGCTGTCTTATCCACTACAAGGATGTCATCTTCACTGCCTTGGAAGCACCACCATTCACAACCTGCACCAGGAAGCAGCAAACTCCTTTTTCTTTGTGGTAGTACAGGCAAAATTGGACCTGTACAGGCAAGCCTATTAAAAGGAGAAAAATCTGGGCTTAGGGGGGAAGTGGTTTGAAAAGGTGCCTGCTCTCACCTAACCATAATAAATTCTCAGCTGTTTGAGGACTGTAAAGTTATTGGACAGAGATCACACCTTCATATGTGCCTTTTTATGTTGCCTGCCTGATGTCTCCTAGGATCCAATACAAGTACTTATATAAAACATATAAGAGTATATAGTAAGGAAATATCCCCTATTTTGCCAGCTATCTCCACAAACTCCTGAGAGGTTTGGGAAGGCAGGTGTATGCTCTAGGTCTTTGAAATGATCTGACAGTCTCCAAATACTCAAACACTACAGTGCCATAAAACATTCATCATCTCAAAAATGCCATAAACCACTTATTGCCTCAAAGATGCATCCTAAACACCCATTTTCAAAGTATATCTTTATAAAAAACGGAACAGTCCTGACATTTATTTCCATATGACAAGGGCCAACCAGAATTAAATATTATGTTATGAAACAAAGTCCCTGGCCAAGACAAGGGGAATTTTCTATCTGCTCGTTCACAATATGAGGTGTCACCCAGCTGCCTTGCAAGACAGTTTGCAAGCCTTGTCATATAATACCCACTTACCATGGTGATTGCAAGCTGTCTGAGTGTTACTGCTGTCAGCCCAGATCCAGTTTTGAGAAGTGAGATAGAAAATAACAGATTCACACAGCACTGATTTAGTCTTCACATAGGGTGAAGCATGCTTGCTGAGAAGTTTGCTTGCACCTGGCAGTGCTGATTGAAGTCCACACCTGGTTACACCAAAAGTATTTATTCTGTCAACAAGGCATCTTGTAGGTCTGAAACATAAAGGTGTGGGAGGTTCCTTTATAATTTCAAGAGAAACTGGAGCAGAACCTTTGACTTCTCAAGGACAAAACACAAAGCAAAACAGAACAAAGCACAAATCATCAACTTGATATTCTTACCAAAAAAATCACAACACAGTGAAAGAAAACAGTTTCTTCATGAGAAGTAATTCCTAGACTAACCTGAAACTGTTCCTCCTTTGAGGACGTTTCAGTAAGTTACTGTTTGAGAGCGAAAGAAGAGCTTATATGCTTGAACACTCATCTGCTTGGGTTCCTTTTACTGCATCATGTAGTCTACTAGAAGATATGTCTCCCTATGAGCTTGCCTGACATTTGCTAGGACACTGGTGCTAGAACAACATTACCTCACTAATATAACATTACATTACAAACAAAACATGGAATAAAACATTCAACCCTCTTCATATCAGAACCAAGGGTCAAGTAGCCTTTTTCAATCTTCAAGGCTTTTAGCTTTCATCTTTTCCTACCCAGGGTCTGTTCAAAATATCAGCAAACTGACCAGGTACCAGGACACAGAGAGAGCTCAGGAGCTTCTGATATGAGTTATAGAAATGCAGGGGAGTGGTAGGCAAACAGCATAAGAATAATCCTCTTCATATTATCTGAAAAGGTAGATTTAAAAGAAGACTAAGAGTTTACATTTCTGTTAATATTCTTGTAACATCTGGAGGGAGGGTGTGTGTGTGCATTCAGCTTTCTAGGTTGAAAAGCAAATAAAAACTTTCACTTCTGTGTAACTATGTTGCCCGTGAAGGTTATCTCTGGAGATCCCATTTTTTGTTCTGCCTCACCAACCTTTGCCACTTGAACAAATGCTGTGGTTGTGAGATGTCACCTGGAACGTGGCTCAACACCAGTGGGAGGCTCAGTGGCACAGATTTCAGAGGTGTTTGCTGGCAGCAGATGTTTCATGAGACATTGATTTCCATCTATAACGCACCTGGAGGATCTCCACTGAGCAGGTTATTTGCACATCCGTTTCCCACCTCTTCCAGTCTTCATCACTTAAGCCCCTGGCACAGAAGGATAATTGAATCCCCCTCAAATACCACATCACACCTGCCTCACCCTGCTCTGTCCCTGTGTGGCATTTCAGAGCTCCGGGAGGCAGGTGTGACATCCTGCTCGTACCAAAAGCCAAGGACCACAGAGGTCCAGTGAGCATTTGCAGCTCTTCTTTCCAGGAATCTGTCACTGGTTGCTATAGTGATAAACAAGTTGGCTTATTAGGAAAAGGAACAAAACACTAGAGAAAATTATTTCAAAATGGCCTATGTGCATACATAAACACGCAATCTCGCTCCTCATTGTCAGCTTGGGCAGCTGGTTTCTTTTTTCTGGAACAGCATGGACAACATATACACTATTTTAGCAAGTCCAGCCCAATCTCCACTGTGTTTTCTGACACACAGTATCCTGTGTGAGGGAGTGGGGCTTTCCCATCGGAGCTGGATGATTAAACTTCTTGGAGGCTTCCAAAACTGGATAGTGTAGGAAAATGTGCTCTCTTAGAAAAACTGTTAGGTGATCTAATGAGGCTGAAATAAGTCTAAAGGAGCAGAAGAGGACATAAGAAATTATGCTTTTGCTGCATCCTCTGCTGGGGCTTCATTTTTTTTACCTTTCTTTGCCCCTTGCTGATGCTAAGATACCTCTGTGCAGACACTTAGGGTGGCAATCTGTGCCTGTCAGATGGCAGAACATTACTTTCTCTGTAGGATGCCTGGCTAACACATTGGTCTTTTGGGCCTTCACCAACGTGTAATAAGCCTGTTTTCGTTTGAACCTCTAGATACACAGTGACTCACCGAGATCAGGCTTGTGCCCTTGGGTGTGCAGTAGACAGTGGATGTTCTTTGACACTCCTGTGAGATGCAGCCACCATGCTCTTTTTTTTTGCCTAATTACACATTTTGATTGACTGAGTGATGCCAGAAGGTGTAAATTCAAACACTAGAAACTACAATGCCTGTATTTCATTCAGATAGGCAGGGCTAGTCTTTTATCTGCTGTGATTTGAGTCACCTGGCATCTGGATTTACCCATCACAGAAACCAGGCTGATGAGCCCCCTTTGCCAGAGCTAATTACCCATGCCCAGTTACCACCAGTCACTGCTGTTGAAAGAAAAACATGAAACAGCACAAAGAAACCATCCTTGGGTTTAATCTATTCATTTACAGTCATGTGAAATAGAAACTGTTTCTCTGCAGTGCTTTATCCACTAGTTGAAAATAATTGCACATTTTTATATGTTTATGCAACTGATTTTGCTTCTGTTTCCCATGGGACTGTAATAGTTTTATCAACTGCAGAACCTACAAAACAATATATTTTAATAGCTTTATTTCAAATGGTATCTTAGACCATCTTTCCAATAACTGAAAAAAACCCCACCCTAAACCCAGTTTGTAACATTGTACCTAGCTTGAGGAAATCCTGGTGTTCAGAAACTGAGTGGAAATTCAAATGGAGCAAGCAAAAGACTTGGCCAGCTTGTTCCCCTGCCAGGCATGTCTAGCTGAGAGGCTGGGTGGGAGTGCTGGGTCACAGGGGAAGCCTCTAGATGGAGCTGCCTGAAGGGCGAGTGACTCTTGAGTTGGGAGGGGGAGAAAGGCAGAAAGAACAGAATTGTTTTAAGAATGTGGAAAAGTACATCCATGGCACAGCTATAGCAACTCTCCTGCCATGTCTATCCTTTTCTACAGATATTGGAAAGACTGAAAGCAATGAAGAAGAAAGGAACTGGGGCACACTGTTTCTGGCTAACATTACACCCCTTACGACTGCATCCAGCCAGTGCCTGCAGTGTGCTCCAGTTTGAAAAAAGCCTCTGTGGGCCTGTAGAGAATACTCCTAGAGATGAGATTTCTTTTGTATATGAGTGCCTATCACACTTACACACACACACTGCTTTAAGCACTGTGTTGGTCGAGCATTCTCCTGCCAGAGCCAGGCATCGTCTGATGGTAAGAAGCACAAGAAACTGAAGCAGAGATAGTTTTTTTAAAAACAAATGAAAAATTGGGTGCCAAGTCCTGACACATCTCTGAAAAAAATCTTTGGAGGCCGGGGGCAGCAATCACAACACCATAATAGATGAGCCAAGCCATAAACTACTGCAAACAAACAATTCTGGACCAGATCCTGAAGAGAAATGCCTGCCCACACACTCTGATACAACCCAGAATGTGCACTGTGCCACATACTGTGTGTGAAACCATAGGAACAGCCTGAGTCACACAGTGATTGGTACCATCCATCACAAGTTAGAAACTCGTCCTTTGTTTTGGAGTTGCACCTGAGGCCTCAAATCAAATGTGACAATTTTTATAATAACCTGTGCTAAGGTGTTTGGCAGAAAAAACTATCTCTGTAGACTGTTTGCCTCTACAAATGGAGTGGTTATTTGACTGGGTTCCTCCAATTTCCAGAGGAAGAACATTCTGCTTTGCTTATCAAGAAACAACAGTTTAATTAATAGCAGTTGGCTTGTATGTAGTGCCTTCATTCTGTTTTACCTTTCCATCTAAAATAATCCACTCCTAAAGCTTACAGAAAATGCTGCTGCATTATTTGATATCCCATCTGATGTATCTGACTCATGACTTCCCAGTCCGTTCCGTGGCACTTGAAGACACGTTACAACGGTTCTGAAGGAAAAAAATATTTGTTGAGATTTGTTATCAAGTGACCACGTGTCTCATATTGTTATGTTACAGCAAATGCTAGATGAGTAAATGCAGTAAATATTTGTTAGCAAGTGTAGAGAAACACATAGTTACCAGCTTTCAGGAACACAATTAAAGACACAGAAGATCACCACACAGTTCATTGGGATACCTCCCTGGTGCTGAGTTACTGTTTGTGCTCCTTCCTAAACTGCTGCAATTACATTCAGCTATTCTTATTGCTGCCTTTACTAAGGCATAAACTATTAAGTATCCTCTATAGGCTGAGCTCTGAATACAAAACACAGGTTCACTAAAGATAATATTTTGGATGAAAAAATAATATAGTACTTTTAAAATATTATATGTTTGACTATAAAGAATGCCAATTAAACACATCCATTTGTAACTCTTAGTTTCTAGGTTCCATCCCAATAGTTTGTTAAGAATCCTGACATGGTATCATATAGTATCTAGAAGTGACTAGCTTTGAACTAACTTCTCCAAATGACCACTGATTTTCAAATGAGAACAAGCAATAGCTTCTTGGTATGTTGCTTTGATACACATGTTTGCATTATCTGAACAAATTAGCTCTGTAAATAGGATTGTACTGGAAATGAGAAAACAATGGTATGCTCAGTCACTGGAGAGAGATGGAGTTTAGGTGATTGTCCTTTGGCTAAAATGGATCAGCATAAAACCACCAACTGTAATTTCAGGTCCAAGACATTTTTCATTTGGATATATCAAACTATTTATGCTTGCTGCATTCCTCCATATTATTTCATTAATCACATAACAATCCTTCCACTTCTCCATTAACCATGCTAACTCTAATTAGCTCTCTGCTACACAGATGTTTCCTCATTTCGATGTTCAGTGCCTGGCCACATGTCACCCTAACTTTCACATGAATTTCAGCTTACATTACATCGCTTCAATGTCCTATCTGTGTGTGACCCTGCTGGGTTAATACGTCCTTTTGAATAACAGATTGATTGCAGATAGATATGAATGATAGATAGACACGGTGTCCACATTATCTGCATTTGTTATACACATGCAAATGTGAAGGATGCATATAAAACTGGAACGAAAGCAGTAGTTTAAGCTCAGGAGGCTGGCATGAAGGCATGACTGATTTCTCTAAGCCACGCTATTCCTACCAATAAGTCAATGTATCAGTGACAAATCACTCTATTTCTGATCTCAAATAGCTCACGAGCCAGTGAGACCATCGTTCGATCTAGATGTTTTAATCCCAGAATCGTGGAGAATTCTGTAATTTGCAAACTCTACTGCTGTGCTTCTGTGCTTTTATCCAGCTTGAAGTTTTAAAAACATAATTCAAGCTGTAAGGAAATGTTTAGTTATGACAGCAGGGAGTGTTGAAAAATGCATCGGGAACTTCCCTGGGAGGAAATGATTCGTAAGAGGTTTTAAATTGTGCATTTCGTGTGTGTTGCAGCACATGATGAATGCCTTCTTCTCAAAATAAAGAGAGGTGGATTATTACGAAATTCTGATATACGTATGCTTTTCAAAAAGGAGCTATGATCTCTGGGGAAGCAGCTCGGCAGAACAACGGGGAGATACGGTCCGGGGGAGCACGGGCTCGCAGCGCGGTGCGGGCGATGTGCGGAAGGCAACACTTACTGACGGGCACCGACGGGAGCTGCGGAAAACCTCTGCGTTACCTACAACTTCTTACTTCGGCCGGGCTCGAAATACTCCTCCCTTTAAAAAAAAAAAAAAAAAAAAAAAAAAAAAAAAAAATCCAACCAACCCAGAAATGAAGCGAGCGACTGCCTGCCACTCCGAGGGGTAAGTACTCAGGCACGGCCCCTCCGCCTACCCCAGCCCAGCCCTGCCCAGCCCGTCGGGCGCTGGCGTGGTGCCGGGGAAGGCGTCCCGGTCGCGGAGAGGAGGAGCCCCCCGAGCTCCCCGTCCCCTTGAGCCGAACCCCGGCGCCGCTCCCCGAGGGCAGCGAGCGCGGAGCTCTCCGGGCCGCCGCCGCCCCCTCCCCGCGGCTCCCGGGGGCGGCAGCCGGAGCGAGGCGAGGCGGGAGCCCCCCCGGCCCCCGCCCGCGGGGACCCTCGCTCCCGCCTCTCCGCCCGCCCTCCCCTCCCCGCCCCCGCGCACCGCCAGAGCCGCCCGGGGAAGCGGTGGAGAAGGAGCGTCTCCCCAGAGTCCCCGCCGAGCCCCTGTCCGGCGATGCTGAGAGCGAAGCGGGAGGAGGACGAAAGGCGGCCGAGGGCGGAATAGAGGCGCGGCAGG
>NW_020897692.1:13187064-13248968 GCF_003984885.1 Neopelma chrysocephalum
CCGGCGCCCGCCCCGCCCCCCGCCGCTGCCCGGGCGCCCCGCGGAGCAGCGCGGAGGGGCCGCCCCGCCGCGCCCGTCCATGGGGCGGCGCTGAGCGGAGGCGCGGCGGGAGGGCGCCGGGGCAGCATGAAGTCCCTGCTATTCAGCCGCTTCCTCCTGCTGCTGCCCTGGGTGCTCATCGTCATCATCGTGCTGGACATCGATAGTAGCCGGGCGCCGCTGCCCGCGCTGTACCCCCGCGGCGGGGGTGAGGGCGGTAGCGGCGGGGCGCGGCCTCCCGCCCCGCGGCGGCGGCCCGAGGCGGTGCTGCCCACCATCTATGCCATCACGCCCACCTACAGCCGCCCGGTGCAGAAGGCCGAGCTCACCCGCCTGGCCAACACCTTCCGGCAGGTGTCGCGGCTCCACTGGATCCTGGTGGAGGACGCGGCGGCGCGCAGCGAGCTGGTAACCCGGTTCGTGGCGGGCGCGGGGCTGCCCTGCACGCACCTGCACGTCCCCACGCCGCGCCGCTACAAGCGCCCGGGGCTGCCCCGCGCCACTGAGCAGCGCAACGCCGGCCTGGCCTGGCTGCGGCAGCGGCACCAGCACCTGCCGCCCCCGCAGCCCGGGGTGCTCTTCTTCGCCGACGACGACAACACCTACAGCCTGGAGCTGTTCCAGGAGGTGCGTGCGGGATAGGGAGGGGGGGGGCGCGCTCCACCGCCTCTCCGCGGGCTCCCACCGCTTCCAGCATCCCCGCTTCCCGCCGGGCTCACCCCTCTCCAGGCTCCCGCGCGGGGCTGTGCCACATCCCGCTTTGCGGCAGCTCGGTGCCTCTTACTGAGAAATTCCGGGCATGGAGAATTCAAGCCCAGTCCCCGGCGCGGACACCTCGCCGCGCCCCGTCCCTCAGCCGGGCTCTCCAGCGCTGCCTTCGTGTGACACTCCTCTCTTGATTTTTAAGTTTCTTGTCTCTCTCCTCCACGCTCTCCCCAACTTTTTACTGTTGTTTTCTCGCTTTCCTGCCGAGCGAGGCAAGTTTACGGTTTATATAAGGGATCTTGTGTTTTTGTTAAAGCTGGGATGAAAAGCGCTCTTTCATAGTTGTTTTTTTTTTCGGGCTGCATCCCTCTCCTTGTAGGGCAAACTTGCATCAGGAGTCGCCATCCTTCACAGTTTTTTCTTGGCGCAAATGAATTAATCCAGAGCCGGCTCCTTCACGTGGACTTGCCTTTTTGAAGCCTTTTCGCTCTTAAAAGCAACAAATCGTTTGTGTAACGACTAAACACCCTTTCAGGAGTCTCTTTTCTGAAGGGACCTGGTTTTGTCTTTATTGCCTTCCCTTGGTGAAGGGCTTTGTTTCATTTCGGTGGGAATTGGCAAGCTCTTGGGGCAGAGGGTATCCAGCTTTCTTTCTGAGTTCTGCCTGGCAGGAAGGAGGGACTTTAATAAGTGGACATAAAACGGCAGAAGAAAGATCATGTACATCTTCTGCGACAGCTAGGAGAGTACCCTTGGCAGGGAAATAAGGGAGGGAAATGGAAAAGTAGGTTGGCAGCAGATAGGGAACACGCAGGGCTTCAGACAGACTGTGGTCCATATCTTCTTGCTGGTGGACAGAACTGTATTTGGAGGTGTACACCCATATTCTACAGCTTGCTTCCAAGCAATGTGCCTCTTCGTGTGCTTTACAGTCAGTAGGCTAAAATGAACACAACACACAGAAACGTGAAGCACGTGCAATTCCCTAGAGCAAGCTGGTTTAGAAATGTTTAAGTTTGTAATGCATCCCTTTCCATTTCCAGTGAGTGAGTGGGCAGGTGCAGGGTCCCCATTCAGCAGAGATGTCCTACTTCTTTTGCCCGTTTGGCATTCAGCATTAAAGCTGCTAATTTAAGGACCTTTGCCTGGAGGCTAAACCTTTGTTGTAATTGATTTTTTTTAAATTCTCACGGCTGTGCTTAGCATGTTATAATGCAGAGTAATTCCACCGTACCCATCTTTGATGTGATGGGAGTGCCCACATATATATTCACAGATATAAAGCTAATCTGATTGAATCTTAGGGAGTTTGTTAATTGAAACAGAAAGTACACTTTGATGCAATGACTAGTGTGGAACAAAAGATAGTTGGAGACAAATATCTACTTTTTTTTTAAGAGTTTGTTGGTTTGTTGGTTTTTTTTGAGTACCAATATTACAGACAAGCTAAAGAGAACAGTATTTACAAGCATTTCACTTCTGTGACCCAGAGCTACTGAAAAGGGGTTCAGTCACATTTATTCTTTTATAATTTCTATAATTATTCTTCTAATTGCTGTGAAGGATGCAACAGAAAGGTACAAATTACCTCTTTGATCAGGTGGGAAATGCAGGAAAGCAAGGGGATAAAGCTGTCTGAAGGGTTAACCTTGAAAATTACAGGCACAACAGGCAACCTGTATTTCCTCTTGCTAACAAGAATTGTAACCTCTGGCATGAACCTCTGCAATCCTAAGACCTCCCTTTCACTAGGGTTCAGCTACTGGGGAAGAGGTGTTTATTCTGAGCTGTGTGTTCACAGGCAGACACACATCAATGAGTTTTCCCTGTGAAATGTGGTGGTTGGAAAGCTCAGTTACGGGAGTGGAGAAGGAGCTTTTGCTTCAATTACCTCTGCAAGTTCCCATGACTGTTTTCTGGGGTCACTAACGAGCTGTATGCAAGGTCTCGGGGGACACCACTGGTAGTAACACAGGGAATGCCTTGTGGACCTGGCAAAGTTAATGGAAGTCCCTTGGCAAGCCTTGCCAACAAGATGTGCCTTTATGTGTGGGAGGTTACATTTAGAGAGAGCCAGGAGTCTGATTTTCAGTTGAGGCACTGCTTGAGGGCTGGTTGCTTTTTTTTTTTCTTGATAAAAGAAATTCTATGTCTTCATGGATTCTGTCTTGACAGCTCTGTAGTAAATCCTGATCTCTCTTTCAGGAATTGATAGATATATGAGTGTAAGCTATACTTGTCTTTTCCAAGCATGAAGAGAACAGCTTCAAAACATATTGTGTGCAGATGAAATCTAGTAGTAATTCCTGTCATGAAAGTGGTGGTAACTCTACCCAAGAGGGAGTTTTTTCGCTTTGTTGCCCTGCCGGGAACAATTCTCCAGACCTTCAGTTGCTTAATCCTAAAAGAGGTCTGATAAACTGAAGTCTGCTCACTGGGAGGGGCAGTTTAAATGTAGGAAGACAAGACAGGAGGTCTGAATTCTCATCCTACCACCCACCATCCTGTGCTGGCTGCGTGACTTCCAGCATGTCACTGACGCGGGCAGAGGGGTGTGTAGGTCCCAAACTGCCAGCAGCAATGTGAGGTACTGTCTGCCCGCAAGCACTTACATACATTTGCTGTCTTATGAAATAGTAGGTCTGTCTTCTTTGTAATGGCTTGTTTCTGAGTCAAAGCTGGTTTCAGTAACAGCAGTGAGGGATTGGGGAGGTGGGAACCAAGGCTAGTTAGGATTGTAAAGCCAGCATGAAAGAAACATTGGCGTTAGGGATGCGTTTTCCTCAGAGGTTAAAAAAGCAGGATTGCGGAGCAAAAGGTGAGCCACAGAACTGCACATTAGTGAAGGATTATGTTTAAGGCAGCTCTTTTGCTGTGGTTTTCCCTAGTGCCCTTACAGAAGACAGAGCCTTTTTAACAAAGCAAATTTGGCAAAAGCTTTACTGGGAGTTGTAGTGTAGTTGTGAGGGTCATGATCAGAAAGGAGCATGCTTTGACATGAAATGCCATGGGATACTTCTGAGAGCTTTTGATGAGGAAATTCTAATCTCTGTCCAAAGTCCTTCTGCCTGGTATGTATAGGAATGAATACTTTATATTTGATATGGAGTGAGCTGGGCCCAGTAGAACTAGACCAAGTGTGTTTCATGGAAATCAGGAAAAAACCCCAAGAACCCAGTTTACAGTAGAGTTTTTCTGGAAAATGTCACTGTCTGTAGTAAATCTGGAACCCTCTAGTGCTGTTTATAATTATCTTTTTTCCTAAGACCTGTGATGGAATGTGCATGTATAGGCTAGTTTTCTGACTGGCAAAACTATGTTCTCAAAGTCAAACGGAGCAGGGTTTGAGCAGGTTTAGTTGTCCTTTCTAGAATAAGGTGGAGAGCCTGGTTTGTCTTTCTGCTGCTACAGTATGTTCAGCATTGGCTCTCTTGAGCATTTTAGCTCACCCTCCCTGGAAAGGCTGCAGGGAAAGAACCAATTTGTTCAGCAATTGTGAAATTCTTTAGAGTAGTAAGTGGAGCTGCAGCAATGATGAAGAAAATATCTCCAGGAGTAGAGAAGTGGCCTTTAAGTTATTCCCAACCCTTTCTGCTTGAGGATATAGTGGTGGTCATGCTTTTATTTTAATGCCTGTTGTTCTGGCATATTATATTTTGTTATAAATATTTTGGGATCCAGGCCTCAAAAGTAATTATGTATTTTCTGCTCAGATATGATCTGTTCACCTGGAGGTGTACATCTGCATCTTGCCATCAAAAACAACAGTCTGCTTTCTGAAAATATCTGTTTTCAGTTGAAAGTCAGCCTACATTCATAAAAAAAGCCATTGAAAAGCCTGAAATCCCAACTAGTACATTTAAGATGTTTTACAGATGTTTCTACATGAATCATGATAACTTCCATTTTTTACCATAGGCTGTTCTTTTTGGAGTGACTATCTTATAGTTTCTGGTACATTTGTGTTTCAAGTTATTCCTGAATGCAAGTTATTGGAATATTGTGACTGATGCCTAGCAACTGCTGATTGCACATTTTTAAACTTCCAGAGAGAAAACCTTAGATAAAGCTGGCATTCCACCTTCATAGAGAGATTTTAAAAACAGGATTTATCTAAGCACTAGAAACCGAAGATAGACAGCTAAGTTCCACTTCCCTTAACTCTTCACATAATTTATGTGTTTCTATGTCTCAGACATTTTCTCTGCTCTTTCTGTGTTTTGTGTAGTTGGCCAAAAGCCTTGATCCATGTATGGATATGTGTGCAACTTGGAAGAATAGGTGTTAGAGATCCACTCTGTTAATTCTACAGACTCCCCTGAAACCTTTGAGGGTGAGGGGTGAGCAGCTTAAGGAGTACAAAGAAGAGGAGTAAAGGTCTTCAACATCTGTGAGAAAGTGAGCTTGTTACATTCAGAAATTCATTGAGTTTTAGAGATTCTTGTGCTTGTATTTTGTTCAGACACCTAAACTGAGATATGTGTGAAATTAAAATGCCCATATCTAAAACTATGCTCTCCCTCCCTGCCACCTGTAGGCCTCTGGTCATTGATATCCAAAATTTCATAGCACGGTTTGCTAGGTGTTTAGAGCGTACAAGTGTGGCATGCTCCACTGTCTTTCTGAGTGCAAGGAGAGGATTTGCAGAGTGGGCCGCCTTAGAGAAATCTATGCTCTAAGGTGTGATCTGAATACAGCCTTGCAGCATGGAGTTTAAAGTAAATCACAGCCCTAATTGTCATTTCTGAAGGGTAAAAAAAACAACCCAAACTTTAGTAGCTTAGCAGTTAGCCCTGTTGCCCACTGAGTTGTGGACCAGAATTCAATTTGCTGTAGTTATTGCCTGCACAAGAATACCCTGAATGTGATGGTAGAGTTGAAGCTGGAAAGGAGGTAGGAGGAGAGAGAGCTCAACCTGTTCTCCTGAAGTTGTGGTAGTCTTTACAGGTAGCTCAAGATTCAGATTGAAAGCACTTTCTTGCGTCCCTGCTCTTCCCTTTCCCAAAAGGTATGTATGAAGGTGGCAGATATTCTAATGGCTTTTAACAGCCATTTCAGTAGCCTAAAAAAAATAATTCCTTGTTATTAAAAATGGAACAGAAATACTTGCAGGCATTGCACGTCACACAGGCTTCAGTTTTCCTGTGATCATCTTTGTAAAATATTTTGAGCAGCTCAAAAAATGCATCACAGAAGAGGTGAATATTTGCCATTTTTTCCAGATTTGACAAGGGAAGGGTTAGTGTTCCTTCAATAACACTTACGTAACTGTCATAATCTTTATACACTGTATATGTGTATTTTTGAATGGATATATTTATGCAAAAAGATTTAAAACTAGTATAAGTGAATCTGTTTATCTTTAAAAACATTCATATCTTTTGTTGTATCTCTTGGAGCTGGTTGGAAAAATCAAATCTTTTGATATAGTCTTAAAAATAACATTCTGTAGTCTAGACAGAATTAAATATTAGCTGGCAGTCATTAGTTATATTCTTCAGAATAAAAAAATGATCCAAATATGAGTTAGCAGTGCATTAAATACCTTTCTAGGGTATAAATGATTTAGGAGTACATGACAGATTTTAAATGCACACTGACGTTCTTCTTCCACATACACATGTAATACCTGTGCTAAAGAGACTGGATTAGAAAAGACTGGCAGAGAATGAAATAGCTTAAAAATGAGAGGAAACAGTGACCAAAAAAAAAAAAAAAAAGAGCTATTTGAAACGTTACCCGAGTGAAGGACTCTGGGTTGCGAAGTACTGTCTGTTTCTGCACTGACAGCAGTGGTCTCATATGTGAAACTGATACTGTTACTCTGAGTTTAATTAGAGAGGGTCAGCAGCTCTTCCCAGTGAAGGCAATCTTGTAGGATGACAGAGAGTAGGATGAGAAAAAGAACCAATCAGTAGAAGGGCCCAGAAGTAACATGAGTAGCAAATGTTTTGGAAGTCATCCCAGTCCAGAGAAATTGGCTCCTAACTGCTTTAGTTAAATTTGGTACAGTTTTCTTCCGTAGGGAAGCAATATTGACATTTGTGCCCAAGGATGCTGGTATAATTTAAAAGCATTAATCATTGTACCCTATATATAAAATGTTGCTGGAAAGAAGGGGGGAATTAATGTATCCTCCCTTTGCAGTGTAGATTGTGTACAAATCAGCAGAGGAGGTTTAAAACAGATGCTTGGAGAGAAAGCTTTCTAATAGTGAGGATGGTGAAGCACTAAATCAGATCACCTGTGAGGGTTGTGGAGCAGGCTAGTTCAAAGACTGAAAATTTTTTTGACTTGTAGACCCTTTCTACAAGTTTTCCCCAGAGAATACCTTTTACAGTCAAGTTTACCAACAACAACCTTGCTTTTTGAAGTTCCTATCCCTTAAGTGTCACAGTCCCTGAACCACAAAACTCACTGGCACAGGTTTTCTATGCCTCAGTACCTCCTTTGAAGTGATGGTAAGTAGGGGCAGAAGCTGCATCCAATGCCTCAGTAAACGAGCACAGCATTGCTCCTGCCGAGCTGTCTGTCTGACTCGTAGTACTCTCCCATGAGTTTCATTGAAGCAGAATCTAGCTTTAGATGACCTGTGAGTAATGCAGAGAACTGTGTGAGAACTGACAGGGAACCTGGCTGTGCTTATGTTTTTTTTAACCCGTAAAATTTTCTGCTGTGGAAGGGTTGTAGTGAAGGAGCTCTAGGTCCTGTCTTTGGTAATAATAAATAGGAATTTTTTGTAGAAATCTGCCCAAGTGTCGCTGGGATGGGCAGGGGGGTGGAGTGGGATGGGATGGTGAGCCTGGGTGCTAACCTGTAGCCTGACCAGTATAGATCACAAATCACAGAGAGGCTGAAATGATAGGGGGAGAAAAAAAGCTTACTATGTGTAGCAGCAGGTTTGCATTTGCAAAGAGCTTTAAATCTCAAGTAAAAACACATCAACATCATGCTGCAAAAACACTAGGATGGTTGTACCAGTCTGGAAGCCTTTTCACTATAGGAAGTACCTCTATGTTTCCTTCTCCCTGTCTGTCATTTGCCTTCATTCCCCCTGGGCTTTTATATTTTGTTACTGGCTTGGTATCTTCCCTATCCATCAGTCCGGCACATCCCATTAAGCAGCTTTTCTTGATTGACTAATGAGATGCTATATTTGGCAATGCTTTTATCACTGCCTTTTATTACTCAGATACATTTTCTGCATTTTCACTTGCTATTCTTTAGTGGTTACTCTGTTGTAACTGTTTACTGTTATATGCCCATTAACTCACTGGGATTTCTTAGGTCAGTTGTTACCAATCTCTCCTGTCATTTCCTTGCCCAATCCTTCCTAATCATGTCCCTTCTACTACTTCATTCAGATTTTTTCTACCATCTTCCCCATCCAGTACATCACTCTCCTCCTATGCCCAAGACCCCCTTTCAAATAATCAAAAAGTAAATAGAGGATAAAAGCATTTCCAGAGGGAGATTCATCCCACCTTAAGATAGCTGTCTAAGCCAGGCAGGATGAATTATGTCAGTGGGTTCCTATCTCTGGTTATTAACTACAGAAGTCTAACTAGGACAGACTAGATGCTTAACTTACAGAGAGTTAAGTATAAGTAAGATGAATACCATTCATGTAAGTTGCTAGGACTTAAAATACTGAATATTAAGACAGCGTATGCTACTGCTGTCATTACAATGACAGAAGGGTAATTTAGGAAGCTATTTGTAAGTCATAGGATTTTGGCAGTTGTTTAGCCCACAGCACTAAGACTATTTAGAATTAACACATTTGTGAATCACCTTTTTGTGTCCCAATGATTAGCAACATAAAATTCCAGGTGCAAGCTGGCCTTTTAATCCAAATAATAGCTTTTTCCCCATCACACATAAATACAGCCTTCACATAGCAGTATGTTAACTGCAGTAATGCTTTTCTCAGAAGATTAAAAGAAATATTCCTACTTTCATCTGCCTAGCATATTCTGAGGCTGTGAGGTATTTCAGAATTACCATAAATACTGGTCTAGATGTGCTCTTTCAGCTTTTACATAAAGGCATTGCTGTATTCTTGACACCTGCTTATTTCATTCTCCAAAAATGTAACCTGTGAGAATAAAGAAAGTAACCCAAGGACAAAATGTAGAGCGCCTTCCTTCTGTTGTGTGGTGGCTTTACTGACATAACTCTTAGACACCAAGATAGAACCAAGACTGTACCAATTCAAAACTTGGGGTTTGTGAGGTCAGTGATACACTTTTCATTGACAAGATTTTTGTAGACACTGTGTATGGTAGAGTGTTAATGTAAATTCGTCTGATTCTGCCAGCATAGATGCTGAGGCTGCTGTTTATCCAGTTCAGAAGTCCTGTGTAACCTGGCCCATTGTACAGTACAGCTGCCAAACTTCTATTGTGTGCTCAGGCAGGGCATGGGTGCACCATGCATCAGCCACTCTCTCGTAGTTAGAGTGTGTCTGCCCTTGTCTTGTGGCATTTTGTGTTTACTGTGGGTGCAATTGGCATAGGGTGGCTAAAGTGCTGCAATTCTGTACATTAATAATTTGTTCAGGTATCCATACCCTCCAGGAGGTATTTATTGCAACATGTGTGTTCATCCTGTGGTTATTGCTGGTGTAGCACAGTTGGGTGCATGTGGCTCATTGGTGCCCTTGGAAACCTACTGGAACTTACCTGTGTAGACATGTCCAACAGAATGATGCCCTGTGTCCGTGTCTGATATGTTTGGATGTTAATAAAAATATGCTGTTAGCAAAATATGCAAAAGGGATGTATCATTAAAACCAGAGTTAAAAGATCTTCATGAGAAGGTTTGGCTAATGTCCATACCCAAATAGTTAACTGCTAACTCTGCTTTTCCTGCATGGAGGAGTGCGACAGATTGGAAAATTAAACATAAGCAGGGAGAAGAGTTACAGATAAACATGATTAGCAATAACCCGCAGAGACATTCATGGTAGTGTCTCACTGGCAATTAAATAGTCAATGGCTTGGACAGAATCCTTATCACAAGAAATCCCTATATTGCCAACTGTACACATACTCTGCTCTTACACACTATGGGCTGCTGCTACTGAGAGATGGTGTGACTCTCAGCTGACTGCAACAGCTATTAGAGTGGAGGTGAGGAAATCAGTTAAACAAATTTGAAGATACACAAATAATTGGAGGGAGAGAAGGTACATACCTCTCTTCTGTGTCCCTACATCTTTGTGGATCTTCAAATATATATTTTATGCCTTCTACCCTTCCAAAATCTTCGTTCGCGAAGCCTAGCCATGAATTGAAAAAATGAATTTTATGCCTTCCCTGTGTGAAAGTTCTAAGAATCTGCTAATGTATCTAGCTTGGAAATGTGAACCACACTGACGTGATGTCTTTGTTTTTTCTGGTGCAACTCCTATGAGTCTAGATGATATGCATGATAAATCTTTCACCTTGGCAGAGAGAGAGAGAATTGTTTAATATTTAACCAAGGTTGTCTTTTACTTCAACATCCATCAATAGGGGACTGCAGTAACAAATATGTAAAACTGTATTTGTTTTTGCTAAGAGGAGTGCTTGGAAGGAGAAAGGGATAACCTTTCCCTAAGGAATAAGCTTCAATTACAACAAAAGACGAGACTGTTTTTAGAATAGATCAAATTAAGCCCACATTACACTGAAATAGTTTAATACTTGTTTAAATAGCACCATATTTAACACACAGTAGTTGAAACAGTGACTTTTGAATCAATGTGGTTAAATTGTGCAAGTTGCCGTGTCTGTTGCACTCGTCTACTCAAGTTCTCACACCAGACTATCTGATTTTCCCATGGGGAGCAGTGCATCAAAGTTCATGTCATATTATCTCCTGTTTACTGAAGAAAATGGTCCAGTGAACCAGTTATCTGAACTCACTGAATCACAGATTCTTTAAGGTTGGAAAAGACCTCCAAGATTGAGTCCAACCTTTGACCGAACAGCACTGTATCAATTAAATCATAGCACTAAGTGGCATATCCAGTTGTTTCTTGAGCAGCTCCGGGGATGATGACTCCACCACTTCCCTGGGCAGCCTCTTCCAATGTCTGACAACCTTTTCAGTGAAGAAATTCTTCGTGGTGTCCAAACTGAACCTCCCCTGGCACAGCTAGAGGCCATTTCCTCTTGTCCTGTCACTAGCTGCATGGTAGAAGAGGCCAAGCCCCACCCAGCTACAACCTCCTTTCAGGTAGTTGTAGAAAGCAGTAAGGTCTCTCCTGAGCCTCTTTTTTTAACAGGCTAAACACTCCCAGCTCCCTCAGCTGCCCCTTGTATGACTTACTCTCCAGATCGTTCCCCAGCTTCATTGCCCTTCTCTGCACATGCTCCAGCACCTCAGTGTCTTTCTTGAAGTGACTCCCAGTCATGCACCCTTCTTGCTAAAGAAAGAATTATTTTTTAGTGTCTGTAGATTCCTCAAGGTTAGATAAGGACCATGTTTCTAGAACTGCATTTAGTTACATTTACACCACTGGGAAAAATTCCTGTTATTGATAGTAAGCATCCTGCCTGGCCTACTTTTTCATCCTTCCTGGAAATTTAGCAGAGCTTTTAAAGGCAAAATGTAAAATTTAAAAAAGTTTAAGCCAAATAATCTTTTTTTTTTTTTGTGACTGTTTAATAGATCTGAGCTGCGTCTCAGCTCAGTACAAATCTGGTATGTTGCAGGTAGGAAAGTGCTGTGTGTCATAATTTCCTGTACTCAATGCATTTTTTACCAGTCTCAAACTAATTGTATTTGTTTTAGTGACATGCATATTTGTTAATCACTATTACATTTTCTCTCATTGGGTTTGTAAAATATCTCAGCAATCTATAGAAATAAGCCTACTGAGAGAATGCCGTAGTCTTGCAGATACTACACCTGTGGAAACCCAAACAAGAAAAAAAACCCCAAACCTGTTTTTTCACAGCTTTTAAAAATTTTACTATACAAGATGTTATGAATAGGGTGTTAAAGTAGAATTGAGGTGCCTATGGGCTAAAGAGCTGGAGATTTCACAGAAAATGAGTGGGCACATGTAGCTTTCAAATACTTACTCTGTTGGGCTGAAATCTGTAAGCTAGAATTACCTTTGAATACCTAGTCTTGCTGATTAGTGTGTAGGCTTTCTACCAACACTTACAAAAGAAGCCTGCCAGGAGCACGGGCAGGCAGTGAGTGATGCTGTGCTGCCTCTTGCAGATGCGCACAACGCGCAAGGTGTCCGTGTGGCCCGTGGGACTGGTCGGGGGACGGCGGTACGAGCGCCCAGTCGTGGAGAACGGCAAAGTTGTTGGCTGGTACACGGGCTGGAGAGCGGACAGGCCCTTTGCTATTGACATGGCAGGTAAGGATCAATCCACATGATACATGAATGTTTCTCATAATAACTGATTTTCTCAACATAAGCAGCTTTTAAAACTTCCCAAGTGTCAGCACTGTATGCAGCCCTTTGGCACTAAACATCCTGGAAGTCTTAGCTTGCACATCTTGTCTAATTAAGTTGCTGCTTGGTGATATCTGAACTTACTTTCCTTTGTTTTTAATTTTATGTGACAACTTGGCTTTTATGTTGTATAAATTGTTTGTCTGAAACAAGTTAATTGTAAGTTAATTCATCCAAGTAATTTTTGCAAGGAGCACCTACCTGTCATTGTGTCATCAATCTAAACCAGGTAGTATAAATACAGACCTTTCGTAGACCTCATGTTGTAAAATGCTACTGTATCATGAAATGATTCATTTTGTATTGGTTATTTGGAATGACAGTGATAACTGTAGATGGATATAGTTTGAAACACTGGGCTTAGGTGAAAAATCACTGACAGCTATTGCCTAGTAGATGAAGGCAGAAAAGCTTCAAAATGGATGTAATCAATCTTCTGCAGTGAAGTCTGCACACCACACAGCTCTGTCTTGCTGTCAGTCCGTGCTTAGACAATCTTTTGAATATATTCACAACTGCCACATGAATCACCACTGTGCAGAAGTCCAACTTCTGATGTAGCAGCAGCTGATTTCCTAGCAAGCTATACGATATTTGCACTTAGGCATCTTCTGTATTAGGGGGGGAAGGGGAAAAGTAGGAATACAAGGGCAAGAACAGGAGAGAAATAGCCACTTTTTTTTTCCTCTGGTACACTTATATTTTGGGAGAGGGAAAAGAACAGTGCTTTCTCACTTTGGCAGAATATATTAATTGAAATGTCTGATGATAAATATGTACAGTATATTATCGATGGAGGGGCATAAACATAAGGCATACAGGCCAATGTGGTCAGCCATATGTTCACTTTATTATTTAATTAAGTCAACTTTTATACAGTTCAGTTTGTTTTGGGCACATGCTTACAACAAGGTGATTGGATAGCTCAGTCTGTACACGCGTCTCCAGCTCATTGGACCTGATGTTCTGTCCATGCGGCCTGGAGTCATACGTGGCATGTAGAGGCCTTCATAATTAGGGGCTTTCTGAAGTCTGCAGGTGTACCTTTATCTGTACTTTCTCAAGGCTTTCTTGCTATAAACATACTATGTTCTCAAACCTTATAATTAGACACACAGATAACAAGTATAAACATTACATATTTTCACACAGTCTATAAGTATAAACATTACAGCTTACAACTTCTAAAGTTATGTCAAGCAAGGCCTACAGAAATGCAATAGGAATTGTTCACACAACTTGAATCCTGCAACAGTATATACAGTTGTATTGGTTAAAAAGAATAAAGTACTAATAGTTTTTAACACCTCAAAGATAGAAACATCAGCAGGTGAATTTTTCTGTACTGTAGGGGCATTTCAAGACAATAATACCACCTGGCATAAAAATTAATATTTGGGTGTTTAGGTAGAGGCATTCCACAGGGGAGATGTAGGTATGTCAATGCCCAAACCCATGCAGCATGTCAAGGACTGCAGCTGCGCATTTTAACAGTCTCTGCCTGTGGACTCATGGATAATGGCAAAAAGCCATTACACAACAATAGCCAAGGGACTCTAACCCAGACATGATGAGGTACTTGGAAAGTTCTTAAGTTGTGGTTTACTTTGCAGTTGCTGGCTGAATCACTGGCATGAGGGAAAAGCAGCTCCATTAGGAACATTACCTGCTTGTACTTTCATAAAAGTCACAAAAGGGAGGGTTATAGAGACAAAGAAACATTGATAATACAGGAAGTTACTGCAGATCCACAAACAAGGAGTTACTATTTTGTAAGACAACTTTTATTAGTCTTCAAAAATACTGAAGAAATTAAATTACATTTTTAATTTCAGCAAGGAGAGAAATGGATGCTGTGTAGAGCGCTAAAAAAATTATGTGAAAGTTGCATCTTCAGTCCCCTCAGGAATAAAGTGGAAGGGCACTAACAGAACAGAACTGCAAATCCAGAACTTCATAGGTGTCTGAGCAGGTGCAGTCTACAGGACACGTGTCAACACTCAGTTTCCTACCCACGCCCTTTGCTCCCGACTTCCCAACATACCCCTGCAGACTTGAGAGGCTTGCTAAAAAAACCTAAGTCTATGCTGTGGTCCATCACTGGCATTTCTCCATCTTCTCACCAAACACACAAGCAATTTAGGTTATACTGCACATAAGGAAGTTCAAGGACCTTTTTTGAAAATATTGCCATGAAAAAAGTATAGGTGCATATATTAAACTGCTCAGCTGTCTACAGTTAATGTTCTGACACCCAATGCACTGGTAAGGATGCTCCCTTTGGTTTACTGAACTGTCTTTTCATAGTGATTTTCACAAGAGTTTGATCATGAGTCTGGGTGTGAACACAAGACTGCTTAAAAGGTTTGGAATCACTGATACATCTTGTGGCTGTTCAGATGAAGCACATCCTTGCTTTTAAGCACATAAAACTTCTTATTCTAGGCTTCAAAATACAGGGTCAAATTCAAATTACTGCAAGTGGAGACAGGTCCTGCTGATTTCACTGGGCTCAGCTCAAAGACCCTAGCTGGCCAAACTCCCCAGACTCTTTGAAACACACTCACACATCGCAGTCACATTGGATCAGTTCATTAAGCACTGGTTATTTATTTTGAGAAATTTGTGGCTGACACTGCTGTTCTCCAATGCTAAATTGCATTCAGAAAGCAGAGTAGCTGTTTCCTGTGCTGCTTCTTGACTGGCAACCAACTCACCATATGAATTAGTTCAGGTGTTTTCTAAGTTCTGCTTCAGTTTTAACTGTAGGTGAGTTCTAGAGTTTGACACAAAGTTCCTTACCCTCAGGGAAGAAAAGTGAGAAAGCATCTTGAAAGCAAAAAGGTGACACTGATTCTGATTTAGGCAGTGTGTTATTTACTATGGACCTGAATTAAAGTCTTCTATATTAAATACTGCTGTTTTAAATTTGGCTTCTTCCCAGTGCCAGAATTTTGGACCACCCATGAAAACATGTTACATCATGATTCTCCTAGTGTCAGGATTGTTCAAGAAGGCAGACACATGCTTTACATTAGCATTCCAGGAGTTACTTCAGTCACAGAGATTAGTACATGCCTGTAAATGACTAGGCAAGCAGATTTTGGATGTGTGGTGCAAAGCTCATCCACTGTGCCTGAAGTGCCTCTGCTAGGGCCTGAGCAAACACCTTTTTTTTTTTTTATTTTCATTTTGCTATAGTTATGAGTTCTTCAGTACATCTCATCTTTCTTAGGGTTCCCTGAGCAAAAAGCTAGTCTATTCATGACACCACAAAACATGGCATATTTTGACTGAATCTGAAAGAGCCACTGCTGGAAGACACAAGTGCAAACAAAAAAATTTTTAGGTGCTATGGCAGACAGCATGCTCAAAAAACACCAAACCCCAACTTCTCCTCCGTGAAAGGGTTAATACTATTTTAAACATTGAGTTTACAATCAAGAGCCTTTCATGGTGAATTAGTTGTGAGCAGATGCCTTTGTTCTGAACTACAGAAACCCCTGGTTAGCCATCTCTGCCTTATTGCAACCCGAACTGTGTGTCACAGGGAGAACAGACCTTGAAAGCAGCAGAGCCCAAGCCATGGCACATCCAACAAGTCAAAGGTGGTACCTTAAACCATGTGGACACCAGTAGGTCTGTTTCTACATTAGCACTGAGCATTAGCATTTATACACTCCAGAAATGATAAACACTCAGTTTCCAGCTTGTCTTCAGCCACTATCCTATCTAGAACATCTAGGAAGCAATGGCGTTAATCACGGCAACAAAATCTTTAAACACTGGCTCAAGTTTAACTGGATGAAAAAAAATAGTTCTGCCTTTTAACAGAAGCCACTGATCTAACACAAGTCAAGGTGTGAATTAACAGGAACAGCTTACGTTGAAAGAAGCACAGATATAATCTTTGCAACATCTCCCAGGTATCTTGTCCTCCAGCAAATTAATTCCCATCTAGGTGGTTCTTCAGCCAATTAGATTTAATTTACAACCTTGCATTAAACACCATAAAACCCCCAAAACACCTCTTCACACTCCAGCTATGAAATTGTCTTGTGGCATTTCATATGAGCATAAGCCCAATATGACCTTGTAGGAATAATGATTAAGTAAAATAACTGTATGCATGTAAGCACTGTTCAATTATGCTACACTGGAGACAGTAATCCCAAATTAATCCCTGTTTGGTGATAGAATTCAAAATAACAGCATCTTTTCATCTATTAGCACAAGATCATTATCTACTGAGAGAAATTAGTAGAGAAATTAGTGCCAGTCTGGTCAAAACCTGAGCCATCTCCTCTCTTTCCAACACCAAAATGATACATCTGTGATAAAAAGTCAGTGGAAAGGTGTCACTAGAAGGTGGCTTTCTCTCAAGTCCATCTTACAAAATGTCATACATGTGAAATTAAAGCAGTTATAAAGCAAAGCTGAAGAACTAAAATAGGCAGGAGATAAATCTCCTTGCATTATTTTATCTCTTCAAGTTGTTGCTTTATTGGATATTTTAAGAAAGAAAGACTGCATGACCACTGACCAAGGAAACAAACCTCAGGCCAGTCTGTGCACAGTAGTCTGTGTCCTTGCCACCCACAACATTCAGTTTATAATTTAAGTTTTATTTGATGCCTGATTTTTGATAGCACCCTATAATGGCAATTTGCAATAGCATGGTAGCAAGGGCATGTGTTACATGCAGGGGGCACGGCCCATCTGAAGATCTGTGCATAGGAGAAATCCACCCTCAGAACTCCATGCAATTTTCTCAACAGAGGAGCAAGCATAAGAAATTAATCAATGTATGGATAAGTATGGGCTGTGGGAGCCAGGGAGCCACACTGACACATACTGAGGTAAGCAGTGGAAAATTTGTGCCTCTTCTGCTTAGAATGGGATTCCTTCCCCACTCTAAAAACTAGGCCACTACCTTAATTATTTTGGTGTTTACTTCATTTTTTCCTTTATGCATGGCCAGCTTGAATCCTAAAATCTTTTTGAAAAGAAACAGCAGCTCACGCAGCTGATCAGGATTCCAGCAACGCCTTCCCATGCAAAGCAACTTTTATTTTTTGGGGCGCTCAAAATTATCAAAGCCCAGTTGCATCCAAAATTTATTGCTTGTTCTAACTGAGGAAAAAAACCCAACAAAATGTAGCCAAAACCACTGAACTGAAGCAGGTCAATTTGTTTGTCAGTATTAAGTCCAAGGTCCCTTTCAAGGTGCTGCAAGCTGGCTGTACACACTGCTGCTGTCTCTTGCTGAGGGAGTTTAAACACTCGACCTCAGCTCTTCCCAAATGATTACACTGGGATGGAGCCCATCTTGTGCTCCCTCATGACCAGGCTACAAGTTGTAGGAAGCAGGAAAGACCTGCAGCCTGCTGCTGACAAACCCCTGGTGGGGAAGAGAAGTCCAGAGCATTATTCTGCCGGGGAGCACTGAGCTAAGCCCAGCAGCTGCAGCAGAGAACAGCTGGATCCCAGCAGTGATGCTGCAGAGGTTAACTGAGTGAGGACAGGCTACAGCTAAGGTCTCACACCTCCTGGAAGTCTTTTATTCACTAGGCTACTCTGCAAGGTGTGGGCAATATGCCCTTTCCATCTAGACACCTCTTCTTCTTTATCTCAGACAAGATATAATGTATAAAGTTACAAAAAGGACATAACATATAAACATGTCTTCTGCAACTGTGTCCATCAGTGAATTGGAACCTTAATTTATGTCCATAGTTTTTATCAGGGTCCAAGTCTTTATTTAAAACAAAACAAACTTTCTGGTGTCTTCCTGTGCTTTCCTGCAAGCAAGAGCATGATAAAGTGGTTTCAGTACACCTTTCTTTACACATGATGTAATAATTACTTCCTTATATTTTCCTCTTCAAAAGGCCCCCATAAAAGTCACAGATACTTTCAAGGAAAATACAGTAGCAAGACAACTGTAGTAAAAAAGGGGTTAGAATTATATTAAGTTAGAGAAAGCTATTCTCAATTTTAAATCAATAACATTTTAATTATGGCTTTAGAATTAAATGTTCTTGCCGTTTTCCAGAACTGATGTGAAAACTGTTACTACTTGTGTCATAAAGGGACAGCTGGAACCACTCTGAACTGACGAAGAAAGGATTTCTTTGGTAGGCTTGGCAATCAGACATAACGAGTTAGTTACAAATGTAATTTTTCTTTACAAGTCTAGCGGTTGAGTTTGAGTCCTACTGAAAGAACCATACATGTGACTGAGCATAGCTGAAGGAAAACTGGAGATTTCTATAAATAACGGCAAATTGGAGATTCATGGTAGCTTCTTCAGAGAGGGCGAGTTTGTTCAAACCAGTGATTTCTCAGTGTGCAATCCCTTCAAGGGACCTAATGCACATTACTGGAGGAATGCATCGCACAGGTGTGTGCACGAAGAAGTCCTTTCAGCCATGCTGTGCCACATACAGATCACCTGCAGACTGCCCTGCAGACCACCAGTGATGAAAGTCATTCACAAGTCCACAATAACTACACAGTGTGCAAGGCAGAGCATTAATGTGGCTTGTCTTTCACCAACAATGTTAAAAACTCTACAGGCTGAGACTCTCCAGAGATCACAGCTGTAATGTATTTTAACCTTTTTTCTGACTTCCACCTTTAAATGTAGAAGTGTTTGTACAGTATAAATTTTATACATTTTATTTTACTTAAAATTGAGTTTTATTTCTTAATTAGAAGTAGAAAGGATGAATAGCCCAGGATCTTAGCAATATTTGACTTTTCAGGGGAAAAAAGTATATATTCCTTACATGACAGGAAATAGATAAAACATGTGGAAAATATGGTGAAAAAAAATCTGATTGTATCTTGAGGGCAAAACACAGAAATGTAGGACATACAAACCTACCAAATACCAAATATCCATATAATCAAATTTACACAATTTTAAAAAGAGCATGGGAGATTTCTAGGCTTCAATGTAACTGCACAAAAATGTAAAGCCTAAAGGTTTTTTTTAACTTTTTCCCTGTCCCCCTCTATCCAAGGATTTGCTGTGAGCCTTCAAGTGATCCTGTCGCATCCCAAAGCCGTATTCAAGCGTCGTGGTTCTCAACCAGGAATGCAAGAATCTGATTTTCTGAAACAGATAACAACAGTGGAGGAACTGGAGCCGAAAGCAAACAACTGCACAAAGGTACCAAGTTCCACACTTTCTAAAAAGCTTTTGTGTCATCTCTGTAGATGACTGTACTGACACAAATGTTATTTTATAGGTTCTGGTATGGCACACAAGAACAGAGAAGGTGAATCTAGCTAATGAGCCAAAGTACCACCTGGATACAGTCAATATTGAGGTATGATGTGGGGAGACAGTCACACAGCAAGTGCAGGACAATGGATGCGTCAAGACATGTTTGAATTCAACCAGTTAAAATCATCTGGTTCTGTGTGAGGCCTGATGGACTTCTGTGGAAACAAAAGGAAGTTGTCAGAGACTCTAGTAAGCAAATCAAGTGGGTGTGCTTGTTCTAACTTGTCTGCATGCATTTCTGAAATCTCAGCTTAATAAACTGACACTTACCTTTGTTTTAACGCTGTTTCCACATAGAGAAACGTCGTGTAATGGAATTTTTTCAAAATCATTATTTATGTATATACTTTTTGTATTTATCCAGCTTAATGGTGTAATTATAAACTGATTTTAACTCACAAACTGTTGATCTAAATATCTGCATAAATGGATCCTCCAAACTGAACATGTTTTACTTCATTAGAAGTAGCGGTCAAATAGGTTGTACAATAACAAAATAAAAACCCAGAGTCATTTTCAGATTTATCCTTTTAATATAGGGAAATAACATTTTATCATTACGAGGCACCATAAAATGTAAACACAATCACTGTCATAAACCTGGATCTCTGCAAGGAAAAATATATCCATTCATTTGGAGTTACCTTGTATGCATATTGTGCTGCCAGTTCTCAGCATTAATACTGTGCGCGTGCCTCATGAGCCAGATCAGAGACTTTATCACAGGAAACTCAAATGCATCCAATGCTCATTTTTAAAAGAATAAACTATTGATTTGTAGAACTACAGTAACATCCAGGTTTATCTTTCTTTCAATAACCACATTCCCTGTTATGCACACCATAATAACATCACAGTGAAATGTATGATGAAACAAAATTTGTTTGATACACTAGAAAACATTGCTCGGTGATACATTTACATTCTATTTATATATGATTAAACATTTGTTCATACAGTACCTTCTACAGGATTACTGGGTAATTTGGGGGGATTGGGGTTCATATTTTTGGATATTACTAACATGATAGCTACGTCCCTTATATGCAAACATTTGATCTAGAATTTTGAGGGAAAAAAATCAGTATGTGGTTAAGCAGCTTCTTAATATGGCCTATGAAATCATATGCATTGTATGAAAATGCTTCCAATGATGTATAAATATATTCTTGATCTGCTTTTCACTACATCAAATTTAAATCAATATAGACCACAACACGGTCAGTCAGTTATATTCTTAATCTGAACAGCTGGGGGAAAAAAAAAAAGAATATATATGTACATGGAAGGAACAGCAAAAGTAAATGCATTTGAACAAGGAATGTTAGGTGGCTGTTCTGGGAGAGACTTCTATTGCAACTTTCATTTCCACAGTTGTGTGCTGAGAGTCTGGCCAGAGGAGCTTCCAGTCCATCCTGCCGCTGTGCTGGGGGGCTGGCCAAAGCCCATCACGTTGCTGGAACTGCTGAGGTTCATTCCAGCCATTTGCTGATTCATCTGCGAAGCACAAACACATGCATGAGCCTGCTTAGCACTGGCACTGCAACACAGCATGCTGCTGGCCAAAAGCAGTCCTGCCTCCAATCAGCCACTCAGTTAAGAGGACATTTCCCTAAAAATGTTTCTCATTAAATAAAAATACTGACTCAATCTAAGTTTCTAAGCCTTTTTCCACGCTACCAGCTTTTCTGGAGCCCTTCAATCACCATCATACACCAGCTGACAGGCTGCAGCACTTGGTGTATGTGTCACATCTGTATGAAAGTTCCACTAAGGAACTGACACAGCATGTGAAGGAGATGGCCCATGTGGTTGGTTGGTAAGAGTTTGCTTTCACAGTGTCAAAGCTAACCAACAAAATTATGGTTAGAGAGATAAAGAGACACCAAAGCCAGTAATAGAGCCTTGTCTGCACTTGCAACTCCAGATTTTTTTTTGTTCTTTAGAGACCTCATAATCTTGAATACACAAGTTTTTATAGAAATTGTCTATTTAGGTGGCTATCAGCAAAGAATGAGGTGGATTTATAAACTTGAATATTATCTAAATCTAACCATTACTGCTGAAGAATCTGCTCAAGATATTGTAATTCCTTAAATGAATGAAATAATTTACATGAAATTAAATTCATGTGAATTTAGCACCTGGTTAAAGGTGGGAAAGAGTTTGAAATTTAGCACATTCACTTCAGGTGTGGTGCAAAACTATTCGTACTCTCTACAAATATTATCTAATTACTGTAATTTTCAGTGCTCAATGTAAAAATGAGTTTGAGAGCAAAAATTATTCTCTGCTTATGTTACCTTTAATTGAATTATTCACTGATTTGTTAACACATGCCTCTGAGCAGTTCATAGTCCAGCAGTTTGTAACATGGCTACACTGCACCTTCCTCCTACAGCCACACATTTTGGATCTGAAAAGCAGCATCTTTTCTAAAGCACTCTTGTCTGGGAAGCAGTCTTTACCTGAGAGAGGTTCCATTGAGCTTGTTGGTTTTGTTGCAATCCATACTTATTTTGTGGTGGTGTGACCATCTGTCCCACCATTCCACCTTGAGGTCCAACGACATTTTGAGGAAGTCCCATCACACCAGTTTGTGCAGTACCAGTAAATCCATTGGGCATTCCCATTCCTATCATCACGCCTGTGCTCTGTCCCATGACTGGCACCGATTGTCCCATCACGTTTCCCATCATCCCAGTTGCTGCTGGCACAGGAACTCCCATAGCTGGAAAGCCTTGAAAGTGAGTTGATGGTTGTGTGGTAAATGGCATAGAAGATGACCCCATGAACATACCTGTACCAGAGAAGGGAATACTTCAGCAAAACTATTTTGTGATTTTCCTCCCCCATCCCCATAGGTCAGAACTGCACCAAAATAATTTCAAAGGATAACTGTATCCAGTTGTATGTCAGAGCTGTCAATTTACCTTCTGTTAAAACCGAAAATTTGCTTAAAACTTTGAAAGGAAAGGGACTCACCACAAGATTAACTGCCAAGAAGAGTTTGGCAAATCCCTGTGGCCAACCAGAATCTTTTAATTGCTGTATTGGAGGTCTTTGTTTTCGCACAAACATAGCTAAACCCAAGCTCTGACAGCTCCGTACAGATCTTGGCAGCTGCTGGTTACACAGTGGAGACTCAGATCTTCAGCAATGAATTAGATCGCAGAAGATGAGTTCACAAATCTTTCAGTAAACTGTACACTTGATAATTTGAACTGCTATAAATAAATTAAAATCACATACCATATTTTTCTTTAGCTTCCGTATTACATTTCAGTAATTTTTTTCAGTTTTATAAAAGGTAAAATTAAAAATCTTCATTTGAATATAGTTAGCAGGTAGCCAACCTTAGCTTTATATTTGTAGAAGATAACTGTTCTAGGTAAAGCTTAAACTAGGACTGCACAGAAACCCTTGCAAAATTATTTACCTGGAGCATTTTGCTGCTGCATGGTTCCTGTGCCATAGAGTGATAAAATGGAGTCTTTTGAGAGTTGTTTCTTTGCTGACTCTTCGGATTTTGTTGTTTGCTCAGTAAATAGATCAAGATCCCCGGATGCCGCAGACAAGGTAGCAGCTGCTGGTTTAGTGGAAGTGCTCTGGGAAATAAAAGTCAAGACAGACTACTGAATGAAACTGGAAAAAGATGTTACGTTAAATATTTACTGCACAGCCTTGTTCCTCAATCAAATAAAATCCTACTCATTTACAGAAACTAGATTTTAAGTAAATGAGGATCTAAAAAGATGTGGTATGACTAAAGACAAAGAAGCAGTGCATATGATATGGAAACACCACCAGACCAGATGGAGGTTACAAAACAAAGAAAACTAAATCCTCGACCAGCTCCAGGGCATACACATACAGATTATTCATTCCTGTTGCTTCTACATTTTTCATCAGTGAGAAGCATAAATCAAGAGCTGGAGTTAGATTATGAAAAATAATTAGGAAATCAATAAGGAGATTACAATTCACATCTCATTAATCCTCTCATAGGCAGAATAGATTAGAGAAGAGCTAAAACAAAAGATTAAGTGCTTTGAAATGTACCTTTGGAGAAGAGGCAGAAGTAAAATTTTGGTTATCTACTTAAAGTAATAAAATTTCTAAAATACAATGTGTATAATTGGCTTAGAGTTCTTTAAGCACGTTGCACTTATTGAGAAAACATAATTATCTAAAACTTATTGTAGTACGACTGAAAAACTAAAATACAGGCAGGCTGGCAGGCTTTTTACTGCTCTTACACTAAAATATTTTGTAAACAAATTATATCCAGGTGTCTCTTGGTGCTGTTATTTTGTTGCTCGAACATATAAGTTCCATATGGGGGCCTGCCTAGGGAACTAGGCAATACATGGGTTCTTGTTATATTCCTTAAAATACACAACTCATCCTGTTACCAGCACGAACTTTTAAAGCAAGTCAACTGTATGCACAGTGAAAAAGAGCCAGGACTGCAAAGCATACTTGCATTATAGCCTTATTTTAGTCCAGCTAAATGATCCTCAACTGCTTAGCACACACCTGCCACATCCCACAGCATGTGCGAGTTTCAACTCTTTCCCACACTAAAGGAAAATCTTCCTTGGACTACCACTGTGAATGAACTGGACATGTAACCGGGTCCATCTGTTTTCTGTCAACACATACCCAAGTTTATCACACAGACAAGAGGACACCACAAAATATTCAGATCTGGAACACACTTATAAATCTTCCTTAAAGCAACAACCTCCACCTTCTGGTTTTGCTGACTATGCCCCAAAAAGTCCACTATGCTCACACAAACACCACAATACAAACATTCAATTTGCAGCTTCAGAAAACACATCTGACTCCTGAAGTACTACAACCTCTAGATTAAGTCACTGCCACAGATCAGGGAAGAAATAACCACAGAACAATTCTGTTACTAATTAAATTTGTCAGACCAAGAGAAAGGAGCTTAGATTTACATAGTTGATGGTGAAAAATCTCCAAAACCGCTGCAGAAAGGGAAGAGAAAAAAAAAACACACCAAAACGAGAAATGGGAACTTTCCGGCAACTGAAAATCTGCATTTATACTACAGCCAATTTGGGCCAAAGTCACTAGGACTTGGTGAGCAACAAAGGGTGGGCTGACAGCACTACAAAGAGAAAGCAGACAGAAAAAGATGCATGAAATCTTCTCTGGCCAACGGACACTTAAACTATCAATTTCTTCCTACTAAAAAAAGCTTCTGCCTCTTCCTACTCACAAGAATTTCTGATTGCAAAGCAAAGTCAACTTTTTTTAAATAGGTAGTTGGAAGCCCCCTCTATTTGAGACAATTCTTTATCAGGGTGGCATAACCAGTCTTAAAAAATACCAGTCAGATTTAATGATATATTCAGGTAAAAGCCCGTCCTGAACAGCAGTATTTGTTTTACTGTGCATACAGCCAAGAAGTCCCAGTATTGAATTGTTCCATACTGACATGGATCTCCTCCCATGGCGTTTGCCTAAGACAGCCCCCTGTGTGACAGCCATGCTCAGCAGACTGAAGGAAGGAGGACACATAAGCAGTGGAAGTGGGTGAACAGAGGTGGCTTCCTCTTCACTGCCTGAACTGCAGCAAGGAAGGGGTTTTCTTTTCTCTAGAAGGGAGAGCCAGAGACCTGGAGGACTGATCACATTATGTTTACATCCTAAATGTTCATTTAATGTCTCTTCATTCAGTTTGGTTATGGAAGATCCTCAGAGGAGCCAAAGGACTGAACAATCACTCCCTGAAGTGTTCATCAGCTGAATAAATGGAAGGTAATGCAAAATACATGGCAAGAAAACAACAGGTGGCATTCAAGTAAAAAACAACAACCAACAACACTGACATGATTTTCAGGTGTCTAACACTGTCATGCTACCCAAGGCCTCTGTAAAAACACACACCTGGCATACATATAATCATTTTCCTACACGTAGTGCTCTCCGTCAGTCATTATGCCAAAACGAAATGCTCATCAGGTGCTTAAGGAACATGCCGCTCAGTGGTTTCACGGTATTAGTGCAACAGAATTTTTCAGAACTACTGGAAGTCATCTCCAATATGCTTCAAGTTTAAACTTAAGTAATTTTTGTCATCGATAGCTTATGTATTATCAGTAAAAGGCAATACCTATCCAAAAGAAGTTTTCACTGTCAAATATTGGTCATATGTGTCAGGACCACAAAATATGGTAGCTGAATCTGACACTTCACACTTGCCATCTGACTGCACAAAACAGCATGTGGCTGACAAGAAGTTAAGATTAATGCATGAGACTAAAAATAAGTATTTTCATTTTGTCTTTTAATTACGAAAAGACTGCAAAACAGATGATAAGATCATTACATCCTCAATATTTTATGTTGGTCTGACAGTAGTAACAGTCCACATGGCTTTTGTCCATTGTTGGTGGTCCTGTCACTGAGCACCACTGGAAAGAGCCTGGCTCTGTCCTCTGCACCATCCCATCAGGTATTTGTATATGTCGATGAGATCCCCATGAGCCTCCAGGCTGAACAATCCCAGCTCTCTCCGCCTCTCCTCACAAGACAGATGCTCCAGTCCCTATATTATCCTAGAGGCCCTTTGCTGAACTCTCTCCAGTATGTTCATGTCTTTCTTGTACTGTGGGAACCCAGAACTGGACACAGCACTTCAGGAATCAAGGTGAGACTGACTGGCCTATAGTTCCCTGTATCCTCCTTCTGGTCCTCCTTGAAGACAGGAAAGACATTTGCTTTCCTCCAGTCCTCAGACACCTCTCCCAGTCACCACAATCATTCAAAGATTATCAAGAATGGCCTCACAAAGGCATCAGCCCCCTACCTACCTTTGTATTCATGGGTGTATCCCATCAGGACCACGAGGTATTCCCTGACCTGATCCTCTTCCACCAAGGGCGCATCTTCCTTGCCCCACTCTTTCCCCCTCATCTCTGGGGCCTGGGATTCCTGAATGCTGGTCTTGCTAGTAAAGACTGAGACAAAGGTGGAATTCAGCAACTCAGCCTTTACATTAACCTGTCCTGTAAAACCAGCAAAGCTGTCCCTTTCGGCAATGGGCCCACATTTTCCCTACTTGTCCTTTTGTCACCTATGTACTTCTAAGTCCTTCTGTTGTCTTTGACAATCTCTCGTCAGTCCACTCTGACTGGGCTTTGGCTTTCCTAACCCCATCCCTGCATGCTTAGATAGTACCTCTGTATTCCTTCCGGGTTACTCTCCCTGGTTCCACCTTCTGTAGGCTTCCTTTTTGTGTTTGAGTTTCACAGGAGCTCCTTGTTTACCCACGCAGGCCTCCTGGCATCTTGTGCCTGACTTGTTGCTCTCTGGGATGGACCACTCTTGAGCTTGAAGGAGGTGATCCTTGAATATCAACCTCCTTTCTTGTGTCCCTCTTCTCTCCAGGGCCTCATCCCATCAAACTCTTTCAAGAGGGCAAAGTCAGTTCTCTTAAGTCTAGAATTGTGATCCTGTTTTTGCCCTGCTCCCTTCTCTCAGGATCCTCAACTCCATCGTCTCATGATCACTGCAGCCAAGGCTGCCTTCAACCTTAACATTCCCAACGAGCCCTATCTTGTTTGTGAGTATGAGGTTGAGCATAGCACTCCTCTTTGTTGTGTCCTCCATCATATGGGTCATCAAGTTGTCCCTGATGCTCTCCAGGAATCTCCTGTATTGCTTCTGTCCTGCTTTGTTGTCCTTCCAACCTGCTGGCAAAGATAGCTTTGCCCTGTTTGGTGAGCTGTGTCCAATCTCTCCTGAGTGGATGCTAATTCTCAAACAGGGTCCTGCATTCAGAGAAACTAAAGCCCTTTTGTCATCAGCAGCTCTGCAAGCAATTGTTGGCACGCAGCATCAGCGCTCTCCTCTTTACACCCTTTCCTTTCACTGGGATGACTGAGGAGAACACCACCTGGGCCCTGTACACCTCACTAACCACCTCCAGGGCTCTGTAGTCAACTATTCCCTCCAGATTATCTCTGACAGTGTCCATCCACATGGAAGAAGAGCAAGGGGTGACAGAGGGCTGAACAAGCTTAAGCATTCCCTTCACAACATCCCAGATCCAAGACACTGGCAAGCAGGAAAATTGTCCAGACAACAGGTCAGGTCTGCAGATGGGGTGCCCCCCTGCCCCCTGCAGCAGGGAGCTGCCCACTACTATCACTCGCCTCTTCATCCTGGTGGCCTTGCATAGCTCAGCATCAGTCACCTCAGGTGCTTCATTTGAAAGCAGCCCTTCAGCTTTGAGGGCTGTGAACCACTTCCATGGTAGGAAATCTTCAGGTGGAGCTGGAGCCAACTTTTTCAGTGTCAGAAGTCACCAGTTCCATTCTTTGCCTACCCCAGCACTCACACTTACTGCCCTGCCAGGAGCAGACTCTGCACTCCAGTGCAGTCGAGCTCTGGGGCTCTTGAAGATGCTGAGTTTCTGAGAAGATCCTGTGTATCCCTCATCCTTTCTGATGCTGCACAGCCTGCTCACTTCCTGCTGTAATTCCTCCCCTGGTGACAAAGTTCTTGAAGAACAGCACACTTCCTGTGGGAGAAACCATCTCTCATCGCCTCAGGGAGAGGCACCAGGCACTCCCCACAGCCTGCAACCTGCAGGGCTGCATCAATCATCCAAAACTCCGTCTGGGTCAACCTCTGCCCTGACAAGGACAGATGCTCCAACACCTACAAACTGAAAGAGAGGTGGCAACAGTAATGAAAGAGGAAAGGGGACAGTAGGACATGTGCAGTTGAGTGAAGAACTGCAGGAGAGAAAAAAGCACATGTGCACTTTCCTGCTACTTGCAGGTCTCTGGCTGGTATCTATGACAACAGGGATGGGCTGTAGAAAAGCCAGGCCTCCACTGCTTTTCATTTATATGGTGATAAATAATGGTCCCAATACAACATTCTCAATTTCTCCCTGCTGACTGGAAGAGCTACCTGCATAGGGAAAATACAGCCTAGCACACCATTATTCTTATGTAAGCAAGTTAGGCACTAAGTACATTATTAAGGTCTTAAATTCTGTGTACAATTCTTATCCTCTTTATCTTTTCACTGTCAGTGCACTTGCTGCTTATTTCAGCTCTTCCTGGTTTTGATTTTGCATATTTTTGTTTTAGACATCTAGACAGTTCCATTAAAAATAATCAACTGTTATTTCCTGGTAATAACTGATGAGGAAATGAGCACTCAACTATATTCAGTTCACACAAAAAACCCCACTAAGAAATCTCATCTCTTCTCTTGATTTTAGGAATTATTAGTAACACCTGAAGAAGTCAGATTAAGATTTCTATCACTTCCTAAGATCATATCCAAAACCATAATTAACCTTAAAATAAGATTAAAAATTCAACTTTATTTCTTGTTGCATGTCCAGTACTCAGGACAAACAACGCAGCATTTTCTTTGCAATCAACCTTTTCTAGGTTTGAAGACAGTTATCTCCCCTGCAGTCTCATTTCTAACTCTTTCTTCAGATTTTCCTTCTCTAGAACTTTAAATAATTTTCCTTTCCTCTAGACTGTCCAGCTGACCCCTTCTGGTTCTGGAATATGATGGCTGCTCTTCCACTGTGTTCCACCTAAGGTGTTTCCAGCACCAAAGAGTGTATAATCACAGAATCATAAATGGTTTGAGCTGGAAAGGAGCTTAAAAATCATCAAGTTCCAACCTCCCTGCCATGGGCAGGGACACCTTCCACTAGATCAGGTTGCTCAAAGCCCCATCCAACCTGGTCTTGAACACTTCTAAGGATGGGACATCCGCAACTTCTCTGGGCAACCTGTTCCAGTGCCTCACCACCCTCATAGGAAAGAATTTCTTCCTAATATCTAATCTAAATCCATCCTCATTCAGTTGGAAGCCATTCCACCTCGTCCTATCACTAGATTTCTCTGATAAAGAGTTCCTCCCCATCCTTCCTGTAGCCCCCCTGTAAGTATTGAAAGGTCACTATAAGGTGTCCTTGGAGCCTCCTCTCTTCTCCAGGCTGAACAACCCCAACTCTCTCAGCCTGCCCTCACAGGAGTGGTGCTCCATCCCTCTGATCATCTTCATGGCCCTCCTCTGGACCTGCTTCAAGGGATCCATGTCCTTCCTTTGCTGAGGACCCCAGAGCTGGACTCAGTACTGCAGGTGAGGTCTCACGCGAGTGGAGTAGAGAGGCAGAATCACCTCCCTCGACCCGCTGGCCACTCTGCTTTTGACGCAGCCCAGGATATGGTTGGGTTTCTGGGCTACAAATGCACATTGCTGGCTCAGATCCAGATTTTCAACCACCAGAACCCCCAAGTCCTTCCCTGCAGGGTGGCTCTCAAACCTACTCATTGCCCTACCTGTACCCATGTTTGCGATTGCCCTAACCCAATTTGAAGGAATGAAACTTTTGCTTTCAGAGACCTGAAAATGTAAAGAGGGGTAAAATAAACATGAGCAGAAGCTACAAGCATTTCAACTGATCATATCTGAACAGGACTAAATAGCTCTCAAGTAAGAAAGACCCTGCTTAAATAACACTCACAATAAAGCAGATTTCTGAAATAACTCGTTTTTACATAAGAACTGAGTGCTTTGACACATTAACATCACCACAATTTGTTAACAAGTTTAAGCTTGTCTGCTGATCAATGGCAATCATGTCAGGTACATACACCTGACCTCAGCAGAAAATGAAAATTTAAGAACATCTATTTACCTAAAATATACCAGCACTTTACATGAAAATTTGTTGGGTATGAATCATGAAGAACATACACCATTTCTATAAAAATATACTTTTGTAGCCACTGAACCAGTTCTGAACTCCCAACACAATACACTTCAAATCAGGCACACACACAGAAATTCAAAAAAAGTTTAAGTTGACTGAATTTTAGTATCCTTCTTGGAGAAAGACTTACATTAAATGTTTCAGTGAATACTCCCAAACTTATAACTCACAGTTCTCCCCTTCTCTTCCTCCCTACAAGTTTCACTGATGAATGAAGATCACACTTTTGCTGGAAAACATACCCATACAAAGTCCAAATTAAACTCTGGCTAAAACCATTTAGGAAATTAACTATCGGTAAGAACAACAGACCTTTGCTTAGTTCCTATACAGTGTTAGGCAACAAACCCTATTCTAATAGTCGTAATTTAGTTATGCTCACTTCACATGAAAAAGCATCACTTAACGTACAAAATGTTCTTTTTTCCTTTTTCCTGCCTATGAACACTGCACAATGGCTAAATTTGTAGCACGTGTCTTTTAGTTACTGTAGGAGCTGGATAAGGTAACTCTTCTTAAACCCCCTTCAGTTTGCTTATAGACAAAACTCTAGGAAAAAAGTTACTCAGTCACATACTGTTCTTTACCAGTCCTTTACAAAACCAATAGTTTGCATCTGGCTATGCTGAACAGTAGGAAAATATTTTTAGTGTTCTTGAAAACTGTGTTAAAGACACATATTTGAAAGCAGAATGAAAATGCATATGATCCTGAACACTGAAGTCACATTTGAAAAAGGAAAAAGAAATGCTTTTGTTTTCACTTGAAAATCATGTCTTGGCTATGACAATGGACATAAATTCTAAGGTTTGCAGACATCATGTTGTTTCAGTCTCATAATAAAACACTCAAAAAGACACTTCTGTGTTCCAAAATGCCATAAAACCAAGCGCATTTAGCACTAAATGCTGCCTTTCAAGTGAAGTTGGAAAACAAAAGCAATCCTGTGAAAACTCAAGGGTCATACGTTGCTTCTACAGATCAGTTTGAGGAGCACCATTACATTCCCTTCTTCTTCAATGCTCTCAAATCCCACTGTGGTATCTCAGACACACCTACTATGCAGTACAGGTAAATATCTCAGTGAGAAAGCAAGCCATGCTATTCCACATTTGATCCCTTCTTCTACTTCATGGGGTTTTTTTATTTCAATACATTCTGTTAATAGATACTCGGACAAGTTCAAATTAAGGATTGGCCATGGATTTCTACTTTAAATTTTCCAATTCCAAGCACAGGAACTGAATGTTAGGGTTACTCAACTGCTAGTCTGAGTTCATGCCCACTTTCCCAACTGCAGCCTTGCACAAAATAATTACACATCATAATCACACCACTTTTTTACTTCAGAAATTTAAACAGACTGAGTCTTTAAAACCTCTCATTATAAGGCAACCTTTCCAGTCTCCCATATTCTCCTGACTCTTCTTGAATCCCATACAACTTTTATCCACGTTACAAGGTGAAAGATCTTACAAAATACTCATATTGCTGCCAAATGAGAGGCTCCTGTCCAGCCTCAGTTCCCAGACCAGACACCGCCGTCCTGAGATGCAACGCATGCAAGGTCTTGTTAAACCTAAAGTAAACCAAGTATTTCCTTTGCCCCAGTTTACCAAGCAACCCATGTAATCACCTGTCTTCTGCAACCTACCCATGTCCCTGCCTCTTATCTGGGGAGATTATCTGATTATATTACATTTTCTTTGAGATTACTGATTAAAAATGGAAGATAACCAAGCATTAAATCTTGCAATATGCCATAAGGATCATGTGCTTGATAAAAAAATGCTTGATGAAAGTTCCATTTGTTGCTCCTGATTATAGAATTCAGAAAAAAGAAAAATGTCACTAAAAATCTAGACAGGTTTGTTTACAGCAAGTAAATATATTCAGACTTTCCAGTACACAAACAAGATGATACTTACCAGATATTGAGAATAACGTTATCCTTTCTAGCATTTTTTAATCAATTTAGTAAGTTATGGGTCATCTACTGCCACCACCTGCAACTCTTAGAACGCTTCCATTAACGCTGTCTCCGTACAATCCTAAACATTCACTGGTCAGATTATGTGACTAATACGTCTGTTCTAGAACAAGCAGCAATCACAAATATTGAGGCCATGTTGCTGAGAACACAGCTGCGCTGGGCAGGGCACGTCTCTAGGATGAAGGACCACCGCCTCCCTAAGATCATGCTCTATGGTGAACTTGCCACTGGCTGCCGCAAGAGAGGAGCCCCAAAGAGAAGATACAAGGACTCCCTGAAACAACATCTCAGCCTTGGCCATATTGATCAACATAACTGGTCTACTCTGGCCTCTAATTGGGAGGTCTGGAGACACACTATCTTTAACTCTGCTGCTTCTTTTGAGAAAGCACGCAGGATCACTCTCGAGGAGAAAAGACAACGAAGAAAGAACCATGTCTTGCCGAATATACCACCTAAGGAGTCCTTCTGCTGTGCCTTTTGCAACCGGACTTGTCTATTTTGTATTGGCCTTTTTAGCCACCAGCGCGTTTGCAGCAGATGTGGGTAGAGCCCTTCCCAAATCTTCGTTTGGGAAGCCTAGCCATGGAGTAAGTACCATCTTTAGCCTAGAAACTAGCACAAAGATAAACTACATTTCAAAATATTTATCTTACTAATGACCAAATCTGAAATGCATTTTAAATTACCTATATACATGTAATTCATTATGCTTTAACAGCCACTCCATTACTTAACCCATCACTAGTCATCATCATCATCCAGGTATCCCCCTTCACTTTTCTTGTTCTCACTCTTAAATATTTAGCCTTTCTTTGTATTTCCTGCATTCTACAGCTAAATAATTCGTTTAACCAGCAGGTCACTTCATGTGTTCATGGAAGAGAAACAAAAGAAGGGTTTTCTCATCTCTCTCAAGCTGCTCTTTTCTCCTGAGCAGACAGTAACTACATACAGAAGTTGTCACTTCCAGCATCAGAAAGACTGGAAAGGGGGAAAACCAGAATTCAGTCGTATCCATTATGTGTACTGCTACCATAGCCCACTGATTTCAGGGCCAAATGGAAACTTTATAGATTTAAATGTACTCAATCTACATACAAACTGGATACATGACAAAACTCGGGGAAACTGGAAATGGGCTACTGCTTTTCACATCTAGCTCTACAGGAAGGTTCCTCCAGATCAATTTTGACATAATGTGTTAGGATAGCAGACAACAAGCACCCAAATACTGTTCTTCCTGATACTTTGAACATAGACTTCCAAAAGAGACAAGAAAATTAGACCAACAATTTCCTTCACAATTTTAGCTAACACATCCAAATCTAGATGCATGTATACAGCTCATTTCCCTCACTGCTTATGGGTGGCTTAAGGCACCCATAAGTGGGAAGTTTGCCCCATCTGTAGTATTACATTTAAAAAGAAATGTGGTTTCAGTCTCTAAAACCCTACCTAGCATGTTGCACAGAGTCAGCCCTCAGCAACAAGCAGGGGAAGGGAGAGTAAAGGATAAATAATTAAATCTGCTGAACAACATGCATGTGCTTTGAGGTACTCGGAACTCCTTTTCGTCATCGTCCCTTCCATTTTACATACATTATGAAAACTAACTGATAAAGAGAAACAAGTACAGATCACGCGTCCCAAACCATAAATTCAAGAATATACACAATTCTTTCCAGTTCAGCTGAGTGGGACAGAAAGCCTTACACAAAAATAGGCTTCTAAATTACCTTAACAGGACTTCCCAGATGAGGAGGTCAGCCCACTACTCCTCCAAAACTGCCCTCTCAGAAGCTGGTCTGGGGTAAGGAAGCCTGCATATGTGCATTCTGAACCAGCCATGTCCAACACAAATACCTTGCTCTTTGAGTCTGACGGGTGCTTTGAGAGAGTTGCATCTTTAAGCAGGTTCTTTGTGTGGGATTATGCTACTCTTCCTTGAGGAGAGCAAGGCATACAAGTTCCAAGATGAGACAAAAGACAGATCAGCCCAGGTAGCAATATTAGATTTTCTTGATATCCATTCTGGATTTTGAGTATGAAGCTTCAGACCCAAAATTTTTAGCAGCCCTAAGAGAGAAGCATCTGCTGCAGCCTTCCTAAATATCAGCATCACAAACCAATAGGAGGTCTTAAAAAGGATGACTTAAAGCCTAACAACCTGAGAACATTAAGTAAAATTATATTCAGCAATTAAAAAAAGAACAAGACAAAAGACTATAAATTAAAAGAAAACATGACTACCATCATCAGGTTAAGACAGAATCTAATTTAGCTGGATAACCAGAATGGAAGACCACACCATTTCCTAATTTCATATCTATATCCAAGCAGTGCAGAAGCTTGAAGAGGTGAGAAAAATATCACCATTACAGCTAAAGCATCTTCAGCCATGAGTGTAGAGAAGTGAGCATTCCTTCTGTGTGCATGAACAATTCCCTGAAGGAAAATATACATGTGCATGCAAATATTTACACACACACATAACTAATAAACTAGTAAATAAGTTTTACCTGAGCAGGAGGTACAGCAGCTGCTGGTAAAGGATTAGAGATCATTGGGCCAAAGATATCCAGGTCATCATTCAGTGCTGTGACAGCAGCAGTGCCTCCATTTGTAACAGATGCTTCAGCTGGACCATCTTAAAAAGACAACAGGATTACATGTAAAGGGAAAATCATTAATATCTTACAGCATAAGAATAACTAAAGTTTCCTATTCCCTCTTACCCTGCCCCCAATCAAAGATGTATTCAATTTCTGAGACATTTTTCAGACTGTGATATTGTTCAGATTTTGTAAAGACTTCTTTCCCTAAAAACATGGCATACTAATGTGCTTCATTAAAAAACAACCAACGACAAAACAAAACACTTAAGACTTCCCTAAGGACAGCCACACAAACTTATCAGTACACACTACTCATTTTTCAGGAGTCTTTTTCAAGCACATCAACATTTTTAGTAAGAATTTTAACAGATGTCTTAGTGAGAAGGCCCAAATTTGGTAGCCATGTATCAGACAAAATACAGTCATCTGTGCTCTTGAGTTACAATTTGCATTTTAGAATCCATAAATTTATTCTCAATAAGCTAATTTACTCAAGGGTACTAAGTGAACTTTGCATTAGGAAAAAAGTCCATTCTCCCCTCCTTTTTTAAAAGTACTTTGCATTAACTTCATTCCATAGCTCTACATGAATACCCCTGCCAGGCACACTGGGCTAATTATCCATAAGAACACATGGCTCTCGTTCTGTACAGAGTTAACCTTCCACAGCCTTGGTGCCAGTAACCACTTTAACATGTGAACACATTTACTGATCCAGGTGAAAGTGGATACGTGCAGAACAATGAAAGGGATGGAGCATTACACTTTTAGAAGAATTTCAAGAAAATACTTGAAAATATATAGGGACAAAAATATCACAAAAGGTTTTTAAGGAACAGAGCAACCATTTCTCATTTGATTTTAAGCTGTTCAAGATCAAGTGGTAAGAACTGGCTCATAAATTTATACTTAAGCATATCACAAGCGGTTTGCCGTTACACAGAGCTTGACAAAATCAAAGGTGACTGTAGATTCTACTGAAGACTAAGATGACTGCATAGTTTAACAGCAAATTTGAGAAAGCTTTTTCAGGCAAAAAAAGTTAAGTCTCAAATTATCTAATCTCACTGCAGAACTTCTCTGGCAGAACAAACTAGTTGAATTAAGTCAAAACTTTCTCTGCAAATGAAACTCTGCTGTGACTGGCATGGGTGATTATACATTACAGGAGGATGGGTATTCTAAAATCCCTAGATTACAGGACACTGAAAAAACTGCTACTAACATGTTTTTTGACTGCTAACTCATATGAGAAGGCACTGCCTTCTGAAACAATCCATTCAGAAGACCATCACACCAATTTTGTCTGGGGTAGAGTTAATGTTCTACTGTTGTGATTGACTTTGCTGGGGGATTCCCATTCCAGTGATTCTGAAAAGCAAAGTTACATATTCATCTATGATTATGACAAAGCTACTTATATCTTAATGCAATGAATGGAAGTCAGTGGACAGCAAAATGACAATATGTATAATCTGCTCCACTGTTCCATCCACACTAGTGCTCTGAGGTGTGTGTAAATAAATATACTGACAAATGTAAGCAATAAGCTTCATTTGAGGTCACTTTGCAGACTGGCAGTTCCAAAAACATCTCAAAGGTTCACTGTTTCAGATAAATTTAGGAATGAACCGTACATCATTTTCAAGCAAAAGGATTGTCAGGAATTAATAATTTAATGTTCTCATTTTCTCAGTCAGGCACCTGTATTAAAAACATATCTCTCTTGTCATATTCAAAAGTGATTTAGTTTCCCTAAATGTAAGAGTTTAATGTAGAAGACTGAAAATTTAAATACAATCATTTACTTAAACAAGCATTTCACATATTTAGAACATTCATGACACAACGCATTTGCAAAAACACAGTATTTTTCAAGTACTTAATATGCTGCTTATAAATTAATACTATGAAAACCCAGATTTTTTCTAGATTGCTACTGTAAGAGTGTTATTTGGTAATGTACACACCTTTCATCTCTTACTGGATAAATACCTCGCTGTCTCTATTGGTGTGAAACCAGACATTTTGAATTACTGTTTATAACAGAGTTTTAAGCTTGTATGAATAGTATTAATAGATGATCCTGTCTTACTGATTTCACAAAATAAAATAGTTGGAATATTTCTATTAAAAAGCAACTCCAAAAATATTCCCCCTTCTCTGCACAGAAACTAAAAGAACTAGGTTTCAGAATATAGGAGAAACCTAACAATGTTTTCACTCCAGTTTATTAATTGTAGCAATATTAGTGTCTTCACTTAAATATATATGCATGCAGGCACAGAGACTTGTATTTCAACACAATAATTCACAGTTCTTATACAGAGGTCACAGATTAAGCACTTCCTCTTTCCCCTCCATATTTTAAAATATTTCTCTAGTATAAGAAAGATAATCCAGCAGAGTTCTGAGTTCTAACTTATTCTAAGTATATCACTATTCATTCAACTTGTGCCGCCTACCATTAAAACCTGATTAGAAGAGGTGGAGTGTATCTGATGGAAGGAAACATGGCTGTAGCCTGTCCAGGGAACAGGTAAAAGTCAGATTGAGTTATACGGGCCTGCCTGAATATTTTGAGAAATTTATAGCTTCAACCATCACAGAATTACTGTGAAGCAATTAACTTTTGTTAAACACTACCTCCACCACTTTTCTGTAGAACATGTCTGTAGCTTGGAATGAAGTATTAGATGGCAGAAGCCATTGCATTGAGAGCACATGCAAGGCAGAGCTTTCATGCTCAGTTGGAGAAGGTAACATGAAGAGTCAACAGACACTGTTCTTCATCGTTGCTCCTAGTGGTGGTTCTAAAACTTCTCTTCTTACATTTTATGACAGTATGACATAGTATCTGTGCAACAGCAGATGCTGCTTCTGATTTCAGATAAGGAAATCTTGTTTGACAGCAGAAACAAAAGCTATTTACCACAATATATTTAATAATACAGTGAAGGGTTCCAGTGTACATTCTTTTTCTGTATGTATTTTATTAATGCCTGACATGACAATTTCCAATTCAGTGCTGCCTTCTGTTATTCATACACATCATAGCTTTTATATACATCATTAATCTCCTTGGTATATTTAATTGTACCAATAGTGAGAGTGACCAGCAGAAGAGCTTCAAAGGGACAGCAAGAGAAGAAACAGCAAGAAAGTCGATCTGCTCCTAAACTTTGCATTACGTTTCTGGAACTCATTTTCTATGGGCCAAACTATTTACTAGAACTTTGTTACTAAGCAGCCCTGTATTTTTATATATACAATAATTTATGACAGCCATATCAAGCCTTGTAATAGAGGGAAAATATGCATATGATTATTTTTTACACCAAATTACTAGACAGCCAGAACTGAGAGAAATAGGTTAATACTTTCAACAAAAATCTGGGGCAAAGAGGCAAACAAGGTCTGGACAAAATTACTGCAGAATTATTTAATGCATTAGTAAAATTTTATTTACTGCTAAAACCTTTGCAGAAGTGAAAAAGCATTCATAAGGAGGTAATTTCCATATAATACTTCTGAAAATGAAATGTGGAAAGCCAGAAATCTAACAATGCTGTATGCCTCAAGTGGTTGTAAATATTTTCATTTTGGGTAGATATATTGCTTATCTAAGCATAATCTTAACATTGCAGCAATACTACAAATGTTAACATGTTTACAAGCTCAAGAACCAGGGCCAAGCAAATCTCCTGAGGTTCAACAAGGCCAAGTACAAGGTCCTGCACGGAGTCAGGGCAATCCCTGCTATCAGTACAGGCTGGGGGATGAACAGATTGAGAACAGCCCTGCAGAGAAGGACTTGGGGATACTGGAGATGAAAATCTGGACATGAGCTGGCAGTGTGCATTTGCGGCCTAGAAACCCAACTGTATCATGGGCTGCATCATAATCAGTGTGGCCAGCAGGATGAGGGAGGGGATTCTACTCCTCTACTGCACTCCTGTGAGACCCCACCTGGAGTACTGCATCCAGTTCTGAGGCCCCCAACACAAAAAAGACATGGACCTGTTGTAGTGGGTCCAGAGGAGGGCCATGAAGGTGATCAGAGAGTGGGACCACCTCTGCTGAAAGGAAAGACTGAGAAAGTTGGGGTTGTTCAGCCTGGAGAAGAGAAAGCTCCAGGGAGACTTTACTGTGGCCTTTCAGAACCTAAAGGAGACATCTAAGAAAGATAGGGACAGACTTTTTATCAGGGCCTGTAGTGATGCGACACAGGGTAATGATTTTAGACTAAAACAGGACAGATTCAGACTAGATATAAGAAAGAAATTTTTTTGCAATGAGAGTTGTGAAGCACTGAATGGGTTGCCCAGACAGGTGGTAGATGCCTCATCCCTGCAAACATTCAAGGTCAGGTTGGACAGGGCTCTGAGCATCTAGTTGAAGATATCCTTGTTCATTGCAGGGAGGTGGGACTAGATGACCTTTGAAGAGCCCTTCCAATCTGAACTATTCCATGATTCTAGGAATCTATGATCTATATATGCATACATGATACGTACTTATGTATCTTTACTACTACTTAAATGCAATTTTCTAACTTAGGACCAACCAATGCTTTTTGGTACTTACAAACAGTATCAACAAAAGTACATTTCTCAGTTATGCAACATTCAGCTACATTTCATACCATGATTAAGCTCTCTGCACTCCACAGAATTCTTTCAGAGAATATTTCCCATGCAGAAGCAGACAAGCAGCTTTTAGCATACCATACTTTACGTCCAACCATGCTGGATGAATGCCCCACACATCAAATCCAGTAAATAATAACAATATAATAAATCTCTTTTCTTTTAGTCATTCATTGTAACTTCATACAATGGTTTTCCTAGAAAGCGCAATTGTCCATTTTATGAAGGGCACATCTAAACATGGTAAATGATGCAGAATATGTAAAATGCACTTTTCTTCTCTCTGATAATTCTGTATTTAAAAATACTAATTTTTCCCTTTTTCTATATGTTGAAATAATTCCTAAGTGACATTCCTTGACAAACACAATGATCCAAAACTGCCTGTGTAACGTTCCAATATTCCACATTTGTACCTAGCTAGTACACAATTTTTTACAAGATTAAAAAAAATTATTTACATCAAACTGGTAGAAGTGGAGACATCTATGTTGTAAGAAAAAAAAAAAACAATAGGAGCACAGAGCACAAGGTTAACACCAGAGAGATGAAAATACAGCACCACCAATCATTAAAGTGCTGACGAACTGTGGTTTATATACTGTGACTTTCAAACTGAAAAATGTTTTCTATAATTATGATATTAAAAATTCATGTTATAAAATCCCATATTATCGATTTTAGTGCCAATTTTAAGACTCCACATTTTCAGCAGGGCACCCGCCCAGCATGGATAAGATCCAAATAATCGTAGAGATGACCACAAAAGCAGCTTCAGGTTTAGCCTACAGAAACAGGCTGTGACTTCTCACTGCCTGGGAACAGAGGGAAGGAATTTGGAGTTGCACAGCAAGAACACAGCAGGCACACTACTGCTTGTGGAGAATATAACAATATTTACCTTGTACATGCCCATTTCCCCACCTTTCTGTGTGTGGAGTACTGAACTAAAATCTGTTCTGAAACAGAAGGCCAAAAGCTACGAATATTGTTGGATCAAAAAGTGAATATCCAAACAGCATCTCAATAGTAAATCCCCGATCAAGAACTCAATGGAACCACATGAATGTATTTAAAAAAGGTTTAGAAGAAACAAAAACATCATAGTACAATCACTGAGGATATTACAAGGATATTATCTTCTCCTATTCTAATCGGGAGGCCTGGAGACAGTCCATTTATAACGCTGCTGATGCTTTTGAGAAAGCACGCAGGATCAGTCTTGAGGAGAAAAGACAACGCAGAAAGAATCGAGCCTTGCAGAATATACCATCCAAGGAGTCTTTCTGCTGTGTCTTTTGCAACCGGACTTGCCTTTCTCGTATTGGCCTTTTTAGCCACCAACGCGCTTGCAAGAATCGTGGGTAGAGCCCTTCCCAAATCTTCGTTCGCGAAGCCTAGCCATGAGATGAGATGAGATGAGTGAGATATCTTCTCCTATTACAAGATTTAAAGATACAATTTGCCTAGATGTATTTTCTTGAAAATTTTGCAATTTGTAAAGAAAAAATGAAAGCATTTATTTTTAAAAAATTTTCTAGCTTCAATTTTCACAGGGTAAGTCCTGTCTCAGGAAGTTTACCTTCTTATGAGGTCATTATTACAAAACCAACTGAGACAATAAAAGAGCAATGACCCGAAGGTTAACCCCATACCCAAAGCCAGCACTGAGGGTTACTCAAGAAAATAATTGGCAAAGAAGCTGGGCTATTCTGAAAGCCACAATTATTCTAGCATGAATTCTGATCTGCTAAAATTACTCAACCTGCTATCACAAGCAATTTTGATCCGCCCTACTAAAAGCTACTACTGTTCTTCATTTGCAGAAATTAAGTCCTAAGAGAATGAATCCTCATTAGAAACATGTCCGCTAAGAAGAACGAGCTAAACAATCATATACATTTTAATAGTATTTGATATGAGATATCGAACATTTTAATCAGCAGCGCATCATTGCAGCACCAGAGGCAGGTGGGATTCTGGCCTGCATCCTCAGGGGTGTTACCAGCTGAGACAGAGATGTAATCACCCTACTCGACTCAGCACTTCCCAGGCTGCACCTGGAGTCTCTGCCCAGCTCTGCCCCCCAGTTCAAGACAGACACAGACAGACTGCAGAGGGTCCAAAGGAGGGCCATGAAGATGACCAAAGAGCTGCAGAACCTGCCCTGTAAGGAAAGACTGACAGAGTTCAGCCTTTCCTCCCTGGAGAAGGCTCAGGAGGAATCACATCCAAGTATGCCAGTACTTAAAGAGCAGCTACAAAGAGGACAGAGGCTCTCTCCTCACAAGGAGCCACACAGAGAAGATAGGGGTAACAGGTGCAAGTTACACCAGGAGAGGTTTCATCTCAACATAAGAAATAAATTTTTTACAGTGAGATCAATTACTGGAACAATAGTCCCCATCACTGGAGGTTCTCAGGATGTGATCAGACAGGATAATTTCCTCTAGGCTCTCCTTCCCACAGGTTGGACCAGAGGGTCTTTTGAGGTCCTTTCCAACCTTTGCTATTCTTGTATGATATACTGGGTTGATGTGATCTCTCTTTCAATATTATCTGAAGTAGTGTACTGGAAGTGTTAATTAAAAGACTACTCTCCAAATGAAATATGCTGGTCTGCTCTCATTAACACATATCTCATTTGCAGCTCAGTGGATTCCAAGTGCTACTGGCTTATTACACTGCCTTTCAACTTGTTATTTAAAAGATCTTTAAGCAGTCCCTCCTTTAAAATTAGGGGGTTTTAACATATATATTATAAGCTTTGCTCTTTTTATATCTCATTGAAGAAGCACAGCTGTTGAACACCAATTATAATATTCTCTCCATTGCATATTACATTTCTAGTTAGCCAGCGTAATCCCAGTTCATTATTATATCATGACACTGTTACCAAGATTCTTTCCAAATCATTACCAAAAGAATACAGAAGCCTAGGAATCTTAAAACCACATATTGATTGAATTTTACTTCTTAATTAGGTTCTTGTTCTGCTAAAGGAAAATAAAGGAAAATCAGCTTTCTATCAAGTCTAAATAACTTTTTTTTTAAACAGGTTCATTCTACATTCATTCTACTATGTTAATTAAGATTTGCTTGCCTATAGTAGCAGATTACTTGGAATGAGATATGGATCACAACATAGGCACAACTCATACAAAAATAGTACTTTACAGTTAAGTCTACATACACGGGGAAAAAACCCATGCATTTTGGATAAGAGTGTGAATTCTAAAACAGAGAAGATATTTATTGTTTTGTTGTAACATCATTCATACCCTGAAACAAAAAATATAAAAAACCCAAGCTATTTTTTTACAAAGTCAAGTTTTTACACTAATGACATTTAAATGACTTCTCAGCCTCCTCCAATATCCTGTAGAAATTATGTAGAAAATTAAGAATAACCATTATATTGATATAAATGGAATACTTTTAATATCCACTCACAACTTTTAGAAAATTTCCTGACAATGAATAACAAAAGGAAATAAAAATAGTTACTGCAACATTATATTCTTCCATTTCCATTCTATCAAATGGAAAAAGCACACTTTGAGTAACCCTAGATAAATGAAAGACATATTTTATGAATATGGACTATACACAACAGGGCAAATTAAATTATTTTACTTCAAATTAGTTTACTTACAAGACAAATACACAGTTACCTGCCAGTCAGAAAACAAAAAGGCGTTTTAGATAAAAATGAATGATGGTCACAGTCATTACACAACACTGAAATGCCCAAGGTATTAAGGTTTACAAGATACAAGTCAGCTGCAGTCCGATAGTTTACTGTTCTTTTACCTGATACAGGAATTTTACGATATAAGGTATTTTACAGATACACAATACAGGTAACCTCAGCATTTTCACTGAAAAGTACACTTGTACCATAAACATTGAAATACTACAGTTCACAAGCCGTTTGAAGATCACTTTGATAACTTCCCCTTCCCAGAGGAGCTCATTACTTTCCTTAGCAAAACATAAGTATTGATATACCCACGTCCCTATGGCATTCGCCTTTATAGTTTCAAATTCATAGACTCAATCTTATGGTTTTCAAATTTATCTAGCTATCAGTAAACACAGCAAAAATAAAAGTATGTCTATTAAAATATAAAACTATGTACCCGTGTTTGATTTAAAACCAGGTAATTATGTACTGCTTACCAAGTCCTAAAAGGTCAATAGTGGGTTCTGATGACTTTTTTGGACTTGCTTTAGCTTCTGATTGCTGATCCTCTTTCTTCTGTGGCTTTTAAGGGAAAAAAAAATAACACAAGTAACCTTTCTGAAAAGATTCCATGCTTAAAAAATTCTCATTAAAGATGCTGCTTCAGTATCAGAAGTAAAAGCCCTTTTCTGTATTTGTTTATCATCATGAATTTGATTTGTAATGATGTATGTGGCAGTTATGGTCAAAGGAACATGGCATGTGATTGTAAAAAATTATCATTATATCTTCACTGGTATGTAATCACTTTTTAACTAAAACTAAGTTCAAGGATAGCTTAAAAATAAGTCTTAAAGTCTTAAACTCTTAAACTGAACCACTGCATATCATGCACTAGGCAAAGAGCTGTCTATAATTTATCAATTCATTTCAGCAACCAAACTATACATTTCTGCAACATTAAAGAGAAAAAAAAAATCAAGTTTTTAAAAGCTTAGACTTAAAAATTAGCAGTAGACTAGTGACATTATTTAGCCTTCTTGCAAAGAGCATCTGCAGAACATGCAGCATTTACAGATGCTAAGCATTGATGCACACAACCTGTGTTCATGATCTTTTCCTTTATAAACCTGAAGGCTAATAACAGCATTCTTCTCCTTTGGAAAAGCAAACTCCTAGTCTTTTCTTGCCTACAGACTTCAAAATATAAGATATTTTCAAATACCGCCTTTAACTGGAACTGATTATCTAATAACAGTGGGAGAGCACCATCAGCCTGGGCCCTGGGCTGACACCAACAGAACCTGCCTCACTCACACCTTTATCACACCCATAACATGGCTTTGACAGAGTCACCAAGGTTCCTGAGGTTGCTGAAGTCATTAAATCTTAGTATTTAGATTAGGAGAACTTTAAAGTTCAACTAATGGACACAAAAGATCTCCTTTTGTAGGTAATCCTTTACTTTCCTCTCCTGCAAACTGGACCTAATGAGCTTGGTGTTTGTAAAAAGCAGTGAGCAAGCTCCAGAGTATTCAAACAGTGAACAGAAGCCTGTCACACTACCAACCTCCTCTTATGGGAGCAAGCCTCCACTGAAAACCTCCAGCAAAGAGCTCTGACAAACTGAACTCCACTTCTGCAGCTACAGGGCATAGCTACCGTCATACTCAAACTGACCCTTTGCTTATGTCTCAGAGAAAAACTTGGCTTCTCTTGCCAAAAATTCTTAGGTTGACTTTAAATACCTTGCTCAAGATCAAACTGTTTGGGAAATCACTTGCTGGAAAAATATTCCATGGATGCCCTTATTCTATACTGTATTGTAACTTTCATGTCTGAGTTTATGATCTGAAGCACAGCACACTGATTCTCAATGCTCCAAAAAACTACAGTTTTTGAAAGTAAACTTTTGCATATCAAGAATTTTGTTAAAGTGACAATTCAAAATAAAGTTTTCTACAACTGACCACACCTTAGTATATATGACATAAAACTTTAAATTATTACCCTAAACAGCAATCAGAACTAATAGTGAATATTTCAGAACAGAATTTGTCATGAAACTTTGCACATTTGAGTCTTCTCCAACTCTGAAAGGAACACTATGGGTCACAGAAGCTGTAAAAAGAAGCATTTGACATGTTGCTTGATTTCACGAAACTGGCTTTTTTTCCTTTTGTTTAAACATCTTAAAAATTCTGAATATAGAACAACTTCTTTCAACTGAAAAGAATAACTGTTAGAATTATATCATATTTGCAAATTTTCATTACTCTAGATTAGATTTCTGATAACTACATAAAAGCACAAGTTCGAAATAAATGAAAGCTTGGCAGGGTTAGTTTTGAATGCAAACTTTTCACAGAAAGTAAACACTTTTGCATATATTAGTAAGAATTAAACAGAGTTCAAATGGCACTCTTTTTTCTTTGGTACTTATTACTGTAGCAAACTACTCTCATTATCTACTCTAAAAATTTAAAAACATAGTAGGAATAATCCATTTAGGTCCTCTGCTTTGTCAAATGAACATTTTCAAGAATTATTAAATGCATATTTCTGTTTCATCACTCTGAAAATAAGAAAGGCAGTGAAGACACAAGGTATAAAAATATGAAGTTCTATAAAAATACAATCCTTTTAGATACCCATTTCCAATATTGTTATGATATTTCTTGATCAGCAGTTTCTGTGCCATTTTGCTCCTTTGCCAGTATCTAAAGTAATAGGTTTTAAGGTTACTTCATAGTTACTTTAAGAAAAACTGCAAAACCATTTTCAAGCTTGTTAGCACAGCAAATATTTCTAGACATTAATACTGCATTTGTTTCATTGAGGGAGATTTTCTGCATAAAGCACAGTCCAATGCCTTTACAGCTACACAATTTTCACCAACATACTAACCTTTATTCTGAAAATTGAAAAAACGTATCAGCCACCTGACATTTATCAATACTACATCTGTACAATAGTGGTCATGCAAAGCAATATTCAGCAGCTATCTGGAATAAAAAAAAAATCTTCCTCTTACCTTTAATTTTACCTGCAATACTATGTTGTTCCCCCCATTCTCTCACCATAATAAAGACCATTTCCTGGAATTTCCTATCCTCCAAGATTTCTATTCTATAATTGGATATGCCTTTATTTCTGCTTAAGTTGCTTCACAGCACATAGGAGGGCTTTTGTTCAAATTCAGAAGACATTTGTTCAGTGCTTAAGGTCTGCCATGATTCACAGATATACAGGGACTTCTCTAAAGTCACCTACATTTAGACATAAATTAAGTAAGGTTGGCACTAGTGGGATGAGTTGGAACAACAACCTTGCATGCACACCGTTATTCTTAAGAACACCCAAATACTCCTTGTTGCCATACTGTTTCTTAGGACAGTCTTGTTCTCTCTTTGGTCCTGTGGATCTTGGGCTACCTGACTGCACCGTGGTCCACTTGAAGAAGGTACAGTGAAAAGCAATGTCCTACTGGAGCATTCTGTAGCAGGGATCATGCCCTAGGGTTTGGAGCACAGGACCTCAAGAGGTCCCTTCCAGCCCACATAATTCTGGCATAAACAAGATGTTAAAATGTTTGGAAAAGAACAAACAGGGAAGTCACACTGGTGTCACTGGAAAATTTTATTCCAAATCATAAAGAGAAATGTGATTTTTAATTTCTTTTTAGTAGTTTTCCTCCAACAGGACTCATACATGACTAAGCTTTATGGAGAGTGGCCTTTTGAGATATTAATGCTAAGTACTGCACACAGTGAGCACAGAAGTGTGCAACAGGCAAAAAACTGCATAACAAGGCAGTGACATTTCTTAAACTTAATGTTTAATTTAGTGTTGTGCTTTACCTAAAAATTACTGCTTTTTGTAGAGATGCAAAGTAGCATGATAAATGCTTGGAATCCTGCTTCACTAAGATTCATCTCATTTTCTATTACTAGTCTGCTTGACTCCTACAGCAATTGACACCAGTACCAGATAATCTAGTCCTTGTTGTACCCTTTGGAATAAGGCCGCATGAAAAACAGGAGACTAAGCAGCATTAAATAAACTAAAAATAGCATTAAAAATCTGATATGAAAAAGGCAAGTAGAAGGGAACAGGTACACAATTTTGCGCATTCATTTTCAAGTGGAGTCTTCAGGGTTACTCAGGCTATTATTGCTTTTATAACACTCAAGACTGTCTTAGTAATATATGTGGTTTTATTGAACAAAGTAGGTGGTTGTAGCAATTCCTAGATATATTTACTTCAGGTCCTGTATTAACAACTTCTCATTCAAAATAATTTTTATGCTACTAGCATATTTCTTCTGAAACACTGTCCTTGCAAACAGCAGAGCATCAAGACATCTTTGATACGCAGGCCCTACACTGCCATTTTTCACAGTTGTGACTAATAGCCACTACCTTACTCTTCAAGGTGATTCTCATGTTGGAGTACCTATTGAAAGCAAGCAATGTCTGCTGCCTTAAATTATTTTGAGATTACTGAAAATAGTTTATTTGCAAATATCACTGAAAGAAACCGAAGCCAGAACAAGCTTCCAGGGAGTCAATTTTTTGCATCTTTCATATGATCAGCTTAGTACCTAGCATGACTTGGAATTTTCTGCCTTAAGAAAAAACAAGCCTTTGTTTTGAAAAGAGCCACAATAATCAATTTAAGTTATCCTCTATTCAGCAGGTATTAGATATTTCTGCCAAATTAAGGAGGCAAATAAACCTTGCAATCTTTTATGTGTATTTTCACCTATAAAGCACATCTTTTCAGTAGAGGAGCAGGGACACACTCATTCCTCAGATCCAGTACGAGCACTATACATTTTTGCAATCATGTATACAACAGGTAACTGCTATACAATAATCCTTTACTGGTTTATTTTCCAATGCTGTCTTTTTAACCTTCTACTTAAATACACTCTTCTGTCATTCCTATCTTCAGGGGCAAAAAGGAAGACCCAGGAAACAACAGGTTGCTCAACTTCACCTCAGTACCCAGGAAGGTGAAGGACCAACTAACCTGAAAACCATTTCCAGGCACATAAAAGACAAGAACGTGACTGGGGGAATCAGCATGGCTTCACCAAGAGGAAGCTATGCTTGACCAACCCAACAACTTTCTACAATGTCATGACTGTCTTGGCAAACAAGGGGAGAGCGCTGTGTAGCATCTTCCTTTACTTCAATAAGGCTTTTGATGCTGTTGATAACTGCTAAAAGTGTTATCATGGAAACAATTTCCTCTTAAACTTCCTGCTCTCGTTCAATTCTCTGTTTAGTATCCGGTGATGACTGACTCCCAATTTTATACCCAAATCAAGCTACACCTAAATCCCGTCTGCTGCACATCTACAGTACAATAATGTGACAGTATAGTACTAATACTACATCCGTGAGTAGTCCTTAGGTAACAAGATAAATCCCCTTTCAGTATCTAAAGAGTAAATATTGTAAAATATTTAGGAAGTTCTCATAACTTTACCTCTACCAAAATGAACAATTGAGAATTATGTCTACAGATAAGAAGCAGCATCTCTTTCCTATTAAAAGAAAACAAAAAGAAAATACAGAGATGAATATTTGGACCTTCACTTAATTTCCCACACACTGTCACTGTATATCCACTGGCTTGAAATTATAGGAGAGAAATACATATGCTGGCAATCTCCACATACCTCCACATTGCACCTTGGTCAACTTTAATGTTTTATGCTAAGAAACCATCACAAATAAAATCCAAAAGCAGACAACAGTGGAGAAGATCAGGCTACCTGTAATTTGTTTTGATTTTAAAGCAATGCAGTGCACAAGACTTCTTTAATCTCACATTGAGATGGTGCCTTCATTAGAGGAAGCTGTACCAGCCAGTCTTCTTGTAATTCAAAGAGATACTGGCTATGATTTAATTCATCTTGATCATTTTCCTACCATTAGAAAATAGTAGGCTTAATCATTTACCAATCTTGTTCATTTACATACAATTTCAGCTCCAAGATTTTAAAGTAATTTCCAGGCCATCAGGATTTGGTGGAAAAGTTAAAAAATCTGTACCAAAGTTTTGAGGTTTATTTTGCTCCAATTCAGACTACATCCTCAAAAATGAAAAGAATTGTTAATAACTTCCCCATTTACACAGAATGAGAAAGTTTTCCATTCCATCATGAAAGGGTAGTTTTTAATTCAGCAACCTGCACTTAATGTTGCATTGCTGTGCCACCCTCCTTTGTTCTTTCTTTACTAATTCTGTGCAACAATAGAAGTTAACTGAAGTTTAATTTTTAAAAATTGGGTAAGCACACCAGGTTAGGTCAGCAAAAAAAAAAAAAATATTTGTGCCTACGAGATCTCAATTTAAAAAACAAAGCTCTGTTTTATAGAAACCAATATTTGCCTTTACTGAACTCTCACAATGCATTGCTCTCAATATACCACTAGTTACATCATTCTAGTTCAATGTACTCTATGTGAAATACTTTGCTTGAGTTAAATGAAACCAAATAAATCAGCAAGTAACACTGTTAATCACTCTATTCACACATTAAGTTCTGGAGTTGATTTTACAGACTTGTTTCTCTCTCTTTTATGTTACTTTAAAGCAAATTACCCAGTATATAAGGACGTTTCTTTGACAAGGACAAGACAACTGACAGCAACTTTATACCATATATTTTGCAAACTAATTGCCTATATGGGTCTAGTGGGACAGAGTTCACATTCTTCACTGCAGCTGATATGGTGCTATGCTTTGGATGTGTGGCTACAACACTGTTGGTAATACACCATTGTTGTGGCTACTGCTGAGCAGTGCTCACACAGCACTCGAGGATTTTTCTTTTTGCCCACATTACCCCCAGCAATAGGCTGGGCGTGAATAAGAAGTTGGAAGGTGATGTAGCCGGGACAGCTGACCTCAGCTAAGCGAACGGATGCTCCTATATATGGAACTCATCCTACAAACCACAGTGAATTCCCAAATTCAGTCTTCCTATTGAAGCTTAGCATGCACAAGGCTTGAACCTCTGAATCTGAGCATTACGGTTTTGCAGCAGACTTATCCAAAGGCAAACTCCCAGTCCCTGGAATGGGCAGCAATGCTTTCTCACAGAAACTTAGGCAGCAAGTCTGCAGGAGATGAGCTCATGAAGAGCACTAAGTAACACCTGAAGCATAAGTCACATACGGTAGGAAGTCCAGTGTGTCTGTGGGTATTTCACCAAATTTTCTTCAGCCAGCTATTTTTGGAGATGAGCATTAAATGAGTGATTCATTCTGCCTCAGAAAAAAAAAATCAAAAAAATGAAAGCATTGTCAAGTCAATCTTCTTCCTTCCCCTGTACAAAGATTATAGTACAGCACATACAATGCTGCCTATAAGGGATATGGTCATCTTAAGGGCAAGACTGACTGTCACGTGCCTATTAAATTCAGGATGCTGTGAGGTCTGCAGCTGGTGTTACCAATGCTCCCTTTCTGCGAAACAACAAACTTGTCCTTTCCCAACTCTCAGCACCACGTATGGCTCTTAGGTGCACAAGATGGGCAGGAGAAGACAAGAGGGAAGTGGAAAGCTTTATACCAACTTGCTTGGTTGACAGAATAGACAACATACATGAAGTCTTCTGGTGTTAGACTTTGAATGAGAAAATGGCAAGATTATTCAGACCTAGCAGCAACTATGTTGCTCTGCAGCCAACCCCACTGACTTTTTTTAATTACTATTGTAGTAAAATAGGAAAATAATTCCAAGTTTGTGAAATGATCAAGGACACTGCTATCCTTTCAGAACACATTTTTTAATATGATCATACATTCCAGAGCCTACGGTCAGTCTAAATTTCTGGGCTACTTTTCTGCGTATTCCTGTTCATCAGAACACTCTCCTCTGAGAGAGGCAACTGAGGGCATTTTGCACAGGAATTGACAGTGCTGAAACAAACTTTTTTGGTAAGGCCTGGTTCAAACGTGCCAGCATAGAGTGAAAATACTCTGGTTATTTTTCATTATAAATGGGTGATTCAAGTTTCTATTTTCTGCTTTTGTAACCTTATGTGAATTATCTTCATAGGTACCAATTTTAAGGGTTTAACAGTTCTAAAAGACATGACACACTGTAAAAATGTAACCCCCCCCAAATACTTTAAAAACAAACAAAACGTTTGCCAAATTCACTACTAAAAGATACTAAAGTCAATAATTTAGCAGGTTTCAACACCAGCACTTAGGATTATCATTGACCTTATTCTCATTTACATTGTGTGAGAGCATTAAGACGGGTATTATATATAGTGCAAGTCATAAGCCACTTCACTAATAGCCCTGATGTAGAAAAACTCTGCAGCCAGAGCAATAGTAAGCTACTAATGTAAGAGTCCCTCCTACTCTGAAGCAAGGTATCAGTCACAGTCAAAAATCTGATTCATCAGCTGTCCAGTCCACTTATCTGCTCCTATTTTCTTTCATATTTTAATATTAAACACAAAAAATACTTCTCTGCACATTTTCCTCAATTTTCTACTTCAATGAAAAATGCATATGAATCTAGAAAGTCTGTTTAAAACAGATCTGACTACCAATGCATTTCTAACTTATATATCCTACCTTAACTATAAGAAGCCTTATGAAAGCTGAAGATCCATCAAATAATTTTGTGAAAAGCACTTAAAAGCAATTTCCAGTTTACTCACTAGAGCTCATATACGCCTCCATGGTTACTGAATGAAAGTGTTCCTTTCCTCTTATTAGGTAAGAATAGTATGTCTTGTGCATAAAGCAATTGGATTCCTTCCCTCTTCATTACCTGCTGGCAGTAAAACTTGCAAGAGAGCATAAACATTTGGGAATTGCCATACGAGAAAATAATATAAGTAATTGACTATAAGCTTGCAATAGGTTTGTAGATATGATTTTTCTGACAGCTCATATATTTATGCTATCCAAAGTTCAGTCCATATCTATTTACAGCATTACTCACATAGGCATCCTAGAATTTTTAAAGAATGTTTTTACAGCTTTCGTACCTGATATGCATATAAGTAAAAGCTAATCTTTTCATAATATTTAGATTATATTAAAGATGAAATGTGTTATTCTGTTTACCCTCCTATAAGATACCATATCATATCACAAGATTTTTTCTTCAGACTTGAAACTGATGAAGAAGAAACTTAGAAATCAGACTAACTCTTCAAAACTCAGGATACTTTTAACAAGTGATGAACTCCTATTTTGCCGAACTAGCAAAAAGCCAGAAAACAGGTATACTATATTGAAACACAAGTTATGTTACAGTGTTATCATTATGTACAGACTACAGTGACTCTGCAAACAAACTCTGTTCATTTCTAATCAAGAGAAAAACCTGCAGGTCAACAACAACAAAAAAAGTTGCCATTCTCATTTATAAAACTAGAATTACCACAAACCAAACAAACAGCCAACCCAAGGGGAAAATGTAAGTTTATTATTTAAGTATTGCAATTATTCCAGTCACTCATAGACACTGAACTACTCACACTGACTTGCATAAGCCAATTTAAGGCATTTACACCAAGCAAACCAACAAAACCAAACTGCCATTTGTTGTGGTAAATATGATTCTGTACACATGAAGGTTCTTCAGAAAAAACAAACTCTCAAAGGCAAACTTTTTAAAGTGGTCCTTGATTCACACCTTCATTTTAAAAACCTGGGTACATGGATTTCATTAGATTTTCACAGTTAAAGCAAGGTACTTGAACAAGATTATGTAAAATGTGTTGTATCTTTAGTCACTTGAATTAAAAACTTCACGGCAGAGCTAACAGACCCTGCACCCTAATCTTATTCCATTATTTTGATTTTATCGGGGTCTAGGCTAATATGCTAATAATTTCTATGAAAATGGATTAAGACTATTCCTTTGTCATTACTTATTGACCGTGCAGTACTAACATTGTATTTTAACTGAATTTAAAACATTGGCTCAGATCTCATTTACTTTAGTCAATGTATTCCAAGAAGGCTTAAAACCTTTTACGTCTTATACTTAGCTGGATCGGTTTAGTTCCTTTCTAATGCATCAGACAACCCCAGAGGCCCTTTTACCTTGCTCAAAACAAGGTATGAACCACATAGAAACAATTTCCTAAAATGAAGCTGGCTTTTTATACTTACTGCTGAGACTACAGCAAAATATCAAAGACAAATCTCTTTAAATTCTTATATTCATGTATTAAATCTATACAATAACCACCACATTTGAAATACTAGTTCTGTGCATTCTGTTTCCAGTACATTAGGTTCTTGAAGCTGACAAGTTCAGAATAGGGTCTGAAAAAAAGAGAGAAAGCTCTTTTTCCTGCTTGATACTTGGAAAAAAGCAAAAGATTGCAAGATGACCGGTAGGTAATGGTCACAACAAGAAATAGGAACCTGAAGCCAATCTAGGGATGGCAAGACTGCAGAGCAGGAGAGGCACAAAGTCTGAATGCAGAGGTAACCAAGTTTTCCAGGGATTCTGGGGGCAAGGACTTGAGCAGAGTTTGCTGCAGCTCTAAATCTTTGAAATTACTGCATTTGAGCCCAGAAGCAAGGACCTGTTTACAAGGACACAAAAGGCAGAGAAAAAGCTGTTTATCAACCCTTTTCCTATTTTGTATTATCTTGACGTGGAACTTGATTTAGATAAAAAGCAAGAATTCTACTTTTAATCCAATAAAACCTGGGTTTTAAATCTTTAAGTAGAAATTATTACAAAGCAGAAAATCTAAACAGATCCATCTTAAAGCTAAACCAGTGTCCCATTATGAGATCTATAAATCAGATTAGGGTCAAAGTGTTTTAATGCATCTCAGTCTGCAAGCTGTGAAATGCAATAAACACAGTTTGTATTTTTATAAGCTATTTTAAATACACCTTCAGTTTTTGAATCACATATTATGGTTGTATGAACTCAGCTTACATATTTCTCCTTGCCTTCTATCATGCTCATTAGCCTGGGCAAGATTACAATAATGCAGCTATATTAGTTCCAGTTCCTCATTTAACTGTTTTCTTTTATAACTTTCCTTCTATAAACCTTTCAAGTAGTACATAATACAACATCAGTGTACCCAGTCAGAACTAAAGGGCATGTATTTGTAATTCCTTCTTCATGGATTTCCAGACAAGAATGAGCTGATTCATGCATGGCAACTGACTGAGCTCATAGTAAAAAACTAATCCAATCCAAGAAATCTTTTCCATCCCTATTCATGAAGGTGTGCTTTGCAGTTTGTTCCTTAACTATAACAAAAGTGCCTTTTTTTGCTGAAAAATGTTTTTTGAGTGAGACTTAGAATCACAGAATCATCAAGGCTGGAAGAGACCTTTAAGATCATCAAGTCCAACTGTCCACTACAGCACTACAACTGTAAACCCTAAACCACTAAGCCACATCAGCCAGCATCAGATTCAGACGCTTCTTGAACACCTCCGGGGATGGTGACTCCACTACCTCCCTGGGCAATCTATTCCAATGCCCGACCACACTAACAGTGAAAAATTTTTTTCTAATATCTAATCGGAATCTCCCCTCTTAGATTCAGGCCATTTCCTCTTGTCCTCTCACTTCAGGCATGGCAGAAGAGAGTGGTCCCAACCTCACTAAAACCTCCTTTCAGGGAGTTGTAGAGGGCAATAAGCCCCCCCCCCGAGCCTTCTATATCATATATCATATGATATAGGAAGCCCAGGATACATATAGGATCCAATATATATATACTGGATGAATATAGGATATAGAATATATTATATCCTATATTCATCCAATATCAAGACATCTACCCTTAGCTAGCAACCAGCTCACACCTTGGATCTTTCCTGGTGCTTATATCTCACTCACTGGCTAGTCCGGCATGAAATTTGCTACCTGTTACACAATGTGCATGATCACAGAATGTTTGTTTCCAGCAGTCAGTGTAAAAACATGCTGCCTTTGCAACAGTTGGCTTCTAGATGCTAGTCTCTACAGCTGCTGACCCTCAGACTCCTAAGACTTGCAGTCTCTTTCCAGTGGTCGACATCAGCTTCTTATCCTATTTGTCTGGTAGTTCAACTTGGAAGTTTGCTAGTGTTTACATACAGACACAGAAGAGACAGTGCAGTCACTCACAACATGGTTGCAAACAGAATTTGGCACATATGCAGAATAGTCTGCGGTGATCAAGTGCAGGACTCACAAGCATACTGCCCAGCAACCTGCATGTATGTAACTGTCCCTTTGTATTCCCTTCCCCCCTGCTTCCTCATGCTTCTTACACCCCAATCCACCTTGATTCCTCTATTTCCCTGCTTTTGGTCTCTGCCACCTAAACATCCCATTATAAGATTCATGTAATATTATCTGCCCTATCCCCAAATTCTTTTCTCTCTGCATTCCACAAGAAGTCCTATAGCCTAGTATGCAATCAACCCTTACTTGCCATGGGTTCCTGGGAGAGAATCTTTCCTTGACCCAACTCACCACTTTCCTTCAATGGACTAGCAGAAGCAGATCACTGTGTTCTGTTTTCACTCATTAGTTTACTCCTCTGCTCCTCCCTATCGATTTTCCTCTGATTCTTACAGTCTTTGTTTTAGTTACAGTCTTACAGCATCACACTGAATACTGTTTCACATAAACAGCCTCTGCATTAGGACTTTTCTTAGCAGAGTGCTGGACTAATACCTTGTACTAGCATCTTTTCTATCATTATGGCAAGCAGTATGATACAAACACTTTATGAAGTCTAAGCATACTAGAGGTATATATCTCTAGAGGTGCATTTAAAGAAGGCTCTCAATTAGCTCTATGGAAATTCAATCCTGTCACCAACAACTAATCAGACTGAAATAGCCCCATAGGTTAATTTTTCTTACTTCTGTATCAGCTTGTTGCTTTCTTTAACTGCTATGAAAGTTAGAAGAGAGCTGACAAGTACTTTATCATCCTCACATAGAAATACATAATTCTGTTTCACAAATGCAGAATTTAGCGAGAAGAAGAAATGTTTATTAAATACTTATGCATCATTAGCTGTATGAGTTGCTTCTGCCAGTCAGGTTTTTTTTTCCTTAATTTTGTTCTCATTTCAAAGTTAATCACTTTGAAACAATTGCTTTAAAAGCCAAATAACTTTAACCTATCATATACAATACCAAAATGGATTTCTCTTTACTCAGGTAAGCTCTATTTTCTTTGTCTTCACCCTCCATATCATAATTTTCAACATCAACTGTCAAGAAGCACTGTAGCCACAATCCAGTCTAGCAGCCTACATCTCCACTGGAGACGAGTCAAGCTTCTTTCTGCTTTCAATCCTCCAGTTTAAGTAATATAAATCTATATGAAATTTCTAGATATTCTGAAAAGTTGATATTTAAATCATCCTTTAAAAATTTAAGGATTGCTAAAACTTCTTAGATTCACAGCTTCGAAGATTCTGAAGTTTTACAACTGGCCCTTCAAAGTGATATTACAAGGCCTCTGATTTGTTTGTTCAGTCATCCATTTCAACATTTATGCTAAAATTCAACCCAACATCTTTTGTTTACCAGTAAAATAATCTGTGTTTAAACCAAAGAAAAAGACATATTGATATCTAATTACAGCATAAACTGAGGCTTAAGTACATAAGACAAAAAAATCTGTGTATTACCTTGATCAGAATTTACCCATGTTACTACACAGTGTAAAATACACCCTCTCCTAACAGACAAGCCTGCAGCATCTTCCTCTGACATGAAATAAAATATCCTCAAGTTGAGAGAGACAATAGTTGCTGAGCAGAGAGACAGGATGGATTTATTTTTTCAACAGTACACTAACATGCCCGGGGACCAACATCAGAACTGCCCCCATTTTCTTCTAGCTGCAGGTGCCAATTTTATAAAGGAAAAATTTCAAGTAAAACTGAAAGACAAGCTCATCCAATTGCAATTATTTTTTCAACAGAGCCAAGAGGCAATTGATTGCAGATGGGTTAACAGTTCTGATGGATATATGAAAGGAATTTAGGAATAAAGAGATGCTAGTTACTTGAGCAACTAGGTAACTGGTAACTTAATTCTGCATCATACTTATGATCTTACAAAATTATCTAGAGTGAGAAACTTGTCCACTTCCTTGAAATTGTATTAACAGATCCTGCTTCTATCTTCTTTTGCTTTTGTCTCTACCACAGCTACAGTGCTGTCTTCCAAATACCTTTGAGTTAATTTTGTGAAGACATAATTGTGCAACAGCATGTATGACAGAGTCAAAAACTTCTCTGTGCAACTGTTTTAGTCCCATGAGTAATTATTAAAACATAATAAATTAAACAGTCCAAAGAAATATTCTTATACCTTTTAGCAAAAAGGCATACAATCAATACCTATATCAACTATACATTAAAACTGGAAAATACTAAAACTGCACCAGACTGGAATATTGTTGAAACCTCTTGGGGCATTATTTTTTTAAACTATTTAAAGCTTAAGTTAATGATGGAGATTTAATGTTATCAGTGACATCTAAAATAATTTTTATGAAAAATAAGTCAATATCTTTACACTTCAGTAAGATGTGCACATCTGACAGGGCCTCCCACAACCCCACTGCCCTATCTTGATGGTCACACACTGTTGAGATTAAGCACTTTCTAGCTTAAGCACGATAAAGTGAAACAGAGCACACAAAGACACTTGATTGCTTTGCTCATGCTCCAGTACTTGCATTATTTTAGGAAAACAAAGGAAGCCTATTATTCAAAACAAGATTAATATTTTGAGTGACATTATTTAAAATTAAGTATTTTTTCTCTTATCAACTTCATCTCATCCAATCCTTATCCTTCTTTACATTCAGTTCCGTGTATCAGTACCACTTCAGTAAAAGTGTCATGCATTTTGTTCCTTCACGTTTGATTGATTGTACACAATCTCCTAACCAGTACTATAATTTTTATAAAACTTCATGAATGCTCCTGTGGTTTCAAATGTCTCAGAATGACTAAGGCTTGGTCATACAGATGTTTTTTTCTTAAGACAGCATCCAGCCATGAATAAGGTTGATTTAGTTCATGCTGGCTTAAATGTGCTCACTTTATTTTGTGCAAGACACAAGTAAGTATACGTAATGTTGCTCACCTAATTTTCTCAAAATCAAAAAGAAAAAAGATGAAGCTTAGCATGAACTGAAAACGCTATCTGTTAATAACTACTATCAGCTGGAAACCCAAGGCAGTATTATGTTTTGAACATGCATGGAGCGAAAATGTAACTGAGGATCAATTAAAACTAAGCACACTTAACAACAGCTTTTTGTTAAAAAAAGTTTGGCAAGTTAAACAAAGGAAATTTAACCAAAGCAACCCACACTTAAGCGTGTTCTCATAGTTTTTAGATTCTATTTGTATAGAATTAAAAGAAACCCCACATTAAAATATTTTCTGCTGTAGACCAGAGTTGAGAGAATCAAACTGTAACAGCAAAGATGCACTGGGCTGAGGAAAAAAATGTGATACTCTTCCTGAACATTGACTCTTTCTCTAACACTAAAAAGATAAAAACTTTTCTTTTTTTTTCCTGACAAAAAAGAGTTCTCTTTCATTGCTTCTACCTGCAATATCTGTTTCTTAATTTCTTTGTCTGCAACTTCCAACATGTAATAAGAGCCATGACAGATTAATTTCATTAAGTAAGACTATTTTTCAAAGCAATCCTCAAGTATAAGGAGTCCTTTGTTACCTGTGAAAGAACGAATAGCACAGTTTTGTGAAGAATCTAATTTGATTTGCTTTTCTCCAGATTAGCATTAAAAACAACCAAAGAACCAAAAATAATCTGATCTCTTCTGCAAGACTGAAAAGGTACGATTAGAAATGTAAAACCAGGCTGAGACAGGTCCATAGTCTGTAAAATGCAGACTGAGAGAACAAGAAGCCTTAAAATCCTTCACCCTTTGTAGGGATAGGGGGAAGGGAAACAGGTTGTCCTATTTTTTATCACATACTTCTAAATCCTGAGCTTTAACTCATATCCACTTAGTCTGAATTTGTGAAAACAAAGACTAAGAGTATAAACAAGAGTATGTATTCAACCAGAGGCCAAAACACATTTCTATTTTTCTGTTCCTGTGATAAATATGATTGCTTATATATTATAATTTAAAGTTATATTACATTTTATATAAAAATTGAAAGGAAAAAACACTTTAAAATAAAATCATTCAGAAAGGCAAATAATGCTTTGAAGGTTAGGGAAATGTTATCAACATTTCAAGTTGTTCAACTGATTTAGCAAATGTATTATCAATACAGTATCAAAATAAAGAAAACATTTAGAATATTTATAATGTAATTCTGCATTTAAATTATCATTCAGGTCAGTATTTGTGAGTCAATTTACTACTACAACTTAAAAATAAATACCAAAACACATCACTTCCAAACTGGTGCTTAAGTGGACACCAAAAACTCTGAGGGCTTTCATTCTTCCACAGATCCTCACCGTGCTACTCAGTTTTAAAGAAGAGTAGAATATTAGTGCATTATTTGCTCCAATTCATTTATCCTTGTACAAAATTATTAGGATGATAATTTGGAATACTTTTGGTAAGTAAAAAACATCAGAGAGAACTAATGGAGACTGATAGTTCCTCTTGCCTCACTTGTCCAGGCAGGTTAATTTCTGTGGGAGTTTTAGCTGGTCTTCAGGGAAAAACAAACACACCATCCTAACAAGCTACATTAAGTTCTTCCTATTTGGTTAAATGAGTATTTGACACATTGTTTTTCCTACATGAAGGGGAAAAGGTGCAAATATGATTGGCCCCCACTTTTGAGGGGTTCTCCAGTACCTTTTACATGCAAATAAACTGATGTCTGCACCTCTGTAATGCAGGCCATCTAGTGCTGGCTGGTACCAGCCGACAGAGAAACAGCAGCTCACTGTTACTGCTGAGTTTAAGCTGCCAATTTAGTCTCCATTTTGGGGAAGAAAAACGGCATTTGAGATACCACCCTTGAAAGATATCCTCCAACTGACCCATTCCTGTCACTTGAAATAACTCTACACAAAAACAAGAGACAGTTTCAAACTCAAAATGTAATATAATAAAACAAACTAAACTCACAGTGTCATACTGTACTTCAGTTAATCAAGTGTAACTGCTGCAACCCTTCAGAAACATTTATCATCCTGATATGTTCAGCAGAATGAAAAAAGTCTTAACTTTGAATGTCAATATTAGCTTGCAAATGCACAAGTAGTTTGTGGGAAAAAGAATAGTTTGTTCTTTACATCCTAGCCATTTAAGTTTACTGTTCCAGTACAACACAATCTTGTCTTAAAAAGGTTTACTTTCAAGAAATTAGATGTGGTTTCACAGTAACTGTGGTCCTCAACAATGCAGTATTTTACAGTGAAAACATCACAATATTTTCATGAAAGTATTCAACTCATTTGAAACCTCTAAAATAAGCACCAGAGAAAGCTACACAGTGCTGAACTCAAACCCTTCCAAAGCATTCAGTGTCATGGAGTTAGCTGAACTTTCTAATTTTGGATAACAGAAATACTTACCAAGTTTTTCATGGACAGTGTTCCAAATAACTTCTGGCTTAATTCTGGATTGCTAGCACTGTTGTAGACCAGGTTTTCTTAATTTAAAAATTAGGCTACATAAAGAGTTCAGTACTACAAAAATCTGAACATTTAAGCATAAGAATTATCTCCTTCTTTACCCCGGCAGCACACCAGAGCCTGAAGACGTTATCCCAGTTAGGCCTTTTCCATTCACAATTTGTATTGCATGAGGCCATAAACAGGTGCCTTGAAAAAAACGAGAACTGTCCTAGTTGCTCTGAAACTCAAGAAGTCATTCATACAGCTCAGTCCAAGTTCTCTGTTCTAAACAGAGCAATGCAAGTGCCTTTACTAAAGTGTTATCCCTTATACCATTTGATCACTTGTGAACAGTCATCCTCAGTTCACTTTTTGCAGCTCTTGTTTATCCTTGCGGCACACAATCTCCCCAGTTCATGCACTGGTCATGTCCCAGCTACGTCCCTCATAGTCCTGATCACTCGGTCTGAGGACCTAAATGGACCCCATGTCCTTCCCTTCCATGCTTCCTTTCAGTGGAAAAGAGGTACAAGGCGGATGGGGTGCACACAGAGCCTGCTCCAGCGTGCTGCACGAACAAGTAGAATCAAGCTTACCTAAAGTGCTCCTCTGTGCTACAAGAAGGAACTTCACCTGAAGTACCTGAACGGTTTGAATATTTCAAAAAACTACTACGGGGCTTTGGTAGCTCCCTCACATACCAGTAGACTATTTAGGTTACATATTTCTTTTTGAAGTCACCAAATGATTCTAAATAGGGCACATTCAATTGCCTAAAGATGAGCAAAAATTCTACTCAGTAGACATAATAGAAATAAAAAGGTGGTTTACTGTGTTCCTGAATGGAGAACTTGCTCAGTCAGCTTAAGCAGAGAGGGGAGGAGAGGTTCGGAAGGAAGGGGAGGTTCGGAGGTTTGGGGAAGAGAGGTTCGGGGAGGGGAGAGGTTCAGAGAGGTTTGGAGAGGAGAGGTTTGGAGAGGTTGAGAGGAGAGGGTCGGAGAGAAGAGAAGAGAAGAGAAGAGAAGAGAAGAGAAGAGAAGAGA
>NW_020897692.1:13249068-13305322 GCF_003984885.1 Neopelma chrysocephalum
AGAAAAGAAAAGAGAAAATCATGTCTGATTTGGGAAATTTCATTAACTTCAGCTGTGCAAAAGAGTAATTAATAAGAAGGGAAAGCTCCTCAGCAGCTGATGAAAGGGCGGGCAGGATGATGAAGTTTAAAAAAAGGCTAGCAAAAATCTAGCAAAAGTCTAGCTGGTCTTTCTCACCTATGAATTAAAGATTTTCTTGTGTAACCATCAATGAAACACATAAGATTGGTGGTCAAATTACAGACTTTCTTCCCCTCCCCACTACTAAAATGGGCTCTTAAAGCATGAGATTTACTTTGTTAGTCAATTTAAAATCTCTTAATTGTCTGTATGGAATATCTAAAATTTGCTTTCATTACATGACAGTCTATCTTATGCTTTTATTTTTGCTCTTGGCCCACAAGAGTCATTGAGAAGCGCACAATTAGCTCCAATTATTTATTCTTGCAATTTAACACATTTTTATATTGCTAAAATTGGCATTTGTGTTGCTTGTAAACAAGCTGGGCTTTGATTGGACATCTCAGCTCCACTGGCCCCACTTTTCATGTTAAGATGAACTGCATAATAATTGTTTCAGCAGTTTTCTTGCAATTTCTGTTCCGCGTTTCTCCAAGTAACTGTAAAGATAAAGTTATTTTAAGTACAAGCACTGAGGAAACTTGAGGTATGCAATTGCGGAAATGGCACAGGGAGAGGGGGGCAAGGACCCTGGGTAACTTATGCAAGTTTCACAACTTTCTTCAATTAGACTGAAAAAAACATTACAGCTGCCAGTAACTTGACAACATCACTTATTAAGAGTTCTGTAGATTTGATGAGGAACATCATGTTGTTGGCAGCTTCCAATAAAATGCTAATCACTGGACTAGACTCAGTTGGTAGCTGACACAGTAAGATCCTGTTCAGTAATTTTGTCACAGAAAGTGCACAGCCCAGAAAAATACTCAAACAAGTATCCTACTCACTGTTCTGCAGTAGATCTCTCTGATATTGAAGAATTTCTACTCTACATCTGAAATCACTGTCTCCAGTTCGAACGCTCATAAAAAATATTTCCCACAACTCACTTTAAGCACATGAGGTTTCTTTACTGAAAAGTCATTTCGTAAGAAAACTCACAATTGTTAAATCAGCTAAAAGATGATTTTCTGTTCTTCTTACTTATCATAGCATGATAATCAATAAAGTATCTTTTACTTCATAATTACCTGACACATTAATGCAATATTGGGATCAAAAGTTTATTAAATCAATGCTACAAGCTTTCAGCGATATTTGAAAATGCAACAGAAATCATACTAGACTAGCTAAAGATCAGTTAGTCATGGCAGAAAGACTCTTACACAGATGTAGGAGCAGATTAGTCAGTTCTATGAAGCAGAGATCAAAACATGTGAATTGAATGTGAACATTTTAAATTTTTAGGATGCATATTCTTGTTTAAAGAGCTAAGAAATTTAAACTCGGAAGATAAAATTGAAGTCACTACAAACTTAAGACTAGTAGGAGTATACGACACTTGCAAAGAGATCTGAAGTCTTCCCTAGATTCAACCTTTTACCAGTTTAAGACCTGTAATTTTTTCCATCTTTATTGATTCTTCCACAGGATAGTTAAAACACTGCTTCAATTAACTTAACATAAAAGAAGTCTCAAAATTGTGATAGAACTGCCAACTCCTTGCTCATGTATTTTTAACTTATTAACTTCCCAAGCGTGGAATGTCTAGACCTGAGATAAACCATGCCTGCAGTAAAGGTGACCAGTGACATTATATATGAAGTGTCCAAAGAATTCTCATATTCTGTTTCCTCCTCCGGGAAGGTGAAAACTGGGAAAAATAACCAACTACTGCTTGATGTGGTTGCTGAAAACATGACACTATGGTCAAGATGCCTGCACTCCTCTCCTGATTCAACACACATTATTTAAATAGCCTACAGGCAGTCTCTACCGGGATGAGAAGTATATCACTATTACTGAAATACTGTTTATCAGCTCCCTAAAGCAGAATCACACCACAAAAGCAGCAATTTATTATTTCATATAGAAAAATAAAACCTTCTGGTTCTCTATTTTACCAGCACTTTCCAACAGAAACAAGTATTTGATACAGGTCTCTTTCCTACAGATTTAAGAAAGCAACTGCAACTTTAAAATATATCAAGTTTATAGGCTGTGTCTAAAAGTAGTTTATTCTGAATGAGTGATCTTTAAAAGCCCTGAAAATCCCAAGCTTGAAGAATCTCTTAAATTAAAAAGATGACATACAGATGAGTTCCATTTGAGCAATCAGTGCTGACACATTAATAATGAAATAAAATATGCTGAAGTATTTCAAACATTTTGCAGCTGCTACAACAGCACTACTACCTAATACAGATATATTTACCAATTTCCACATTTTCTAGTACAAGCAGTTGAAATCAAAATACTTCTTTTTATTTGCTTAATCATTAACTGGTCATCTAATGACTTCTCAAACATAAATCTGAGAAGTGGTATTTGAATTGGTTTTTATTTCAAGTGTTAGGATAATTCCTCAGCTGTAACTATGCTCGGTTGTCCTTTCTGCTCACCTAACCAGCCACGTAACAAGGTTCAGGCATCCTTGCAAAGGGAAACTGTCCCTCTCCCAGACCAAAAGTAGACCTTTGGGCTCTAGAAAGTTCAGATTTCCAAACCACAGAAAAGTTTTTAGCCTTTATAACTAAAGTATATTGTTATAAGGACCAAAATAAAACATTTAACTTGGCTGGATGCCCTTGTAAAACTTCAATAATCAACAACTCTAATGTTTTTATTGTCACCCATAAACTTGCTTTAACTTCTTGCCATATGAATAAGGATATCCTTTTCCACTACCTCAGTGAAGCTACACACATTATCATAACAAAATTGGCTTCTGCATTAACTTAGTCCAAAACTGCTTTCTAATTTCAGAAAAATGATATTTGTATTGGGTAGAGGCTTCCCCCCCCCCAGGATGCATATATTTTTGTATCTTGTTTTGTTATGCAAAATGAAAAAACTCTATTTGAAAACTGAATTAGAAATACATCTGCAATCATAGTCTATGAATATACAACATTTTTCATAATTGTAACACTGCTCTGTTGGGGAATAAACTGACAGATGGAGACTCCAATGCATTCTGCAGACCAGAACATACTAATGGATTCACATAATCTGAGAGAGGACACGTGTAGTAAAATAAATTATTCTATCTAATACTTAAATTACCCATTTCATTTTTGTTTAATATTAACTCCATACACAAGTGTACCTGAAATCTTAATTGTACCTATGTTGCTAAGGCTGCTCATTATGCTTTAGCACAGCTGTATAAAGAAGCACCTTAAATGGTTTGCTTGTCACATTTTGTGACATGATCTAGTTGTGTATTTTCAAGTTATCTAGACTTTTAACTTAAATTCTATAAATTATACAATTATGTTTAAAATGGATTCACTTATGAAAGACAGTATTAGATGATAATACAGGACTCAATAAAACTGAAAATTTTCTGTGCAAGAATAGCAATGGTACAAGTTAAAACCTTAATTAGATTTTTAGTCTGAGCTTAAATCTTAACAAAGCTTAACTTTTAATTCCCATCTTACCCTAAATGCATTCCTCTTCATATGGTCAACCAATCTTTGTATGCAAGTAAATGATTCATGTGGATTAACCAGATTATTATTCATATACACACACATGTCTGTATATATATAAATACATATTAATTTTCCCCCAAAATCTCTGTATATGTCTAATACTATGTGCAATTTTTAAATACCTGTAGAAAATAAACTCTTCTTACCTTTTCAGCTGTTAACTGTTTTGATGGTTTTTCTGATTCTCTCTCTCTCTTTTTCTCTTCTTTCTTTTTTTCTTTTTCCTTCTGCAAAAAGAAAAGCATTTTGCTAGTACTCAATTTGCAAACCTATTGAATGTCTACAGCCATACAGAATATAAACAGATATCTTCAGTTATTCCCTTTTAAATCAGAGCTTATGCCTCTATCTGCTCTGCTTCCAGAAGTGAAGTTCATTTTGCTCAGATAGTAGTACTAAAAATACCGCAACTTTGAGAATTCAAGAAATGCACTATTTCACCTGGTCATCTGCGTTTCTGCTTCTAAGCAGAAAGAAAAAAAAAACAACCAGTGTTGCTTCTCCTGAACTGTGCAGAGCTGAAGAGAAACCCCATCTCTACAAGTACATCCATTAACTCCGATAACCTCTCTCATCAGGGCAGATGTCAGTCACTTTGACGAAAGAACTACAGTAAGGTAATTTGCACACAGCTTTCTGCAGAAAGTTACTAATTTTTAAAAGCTAATCTAGGTGTCTTAAACAACACTTCTGAATGTAAAAAGTTGCCTTAGGCCCTATGACAGACCACCTGAGTCATAAGACATTAAGTTGTTCCAGAAAGTGAAAATATAAAAGATGCCTTTCCTTTGAATGCATCATAATGACATTACAGAAGTTTCTTCACTTTGGTTTCAAATGAATAAATGGGCCAATATTACAGACTTAGTCTGACTGAATCAAAGCATAAAATATTCATTAAGGAATAATATGCAGAAGATATGCACTTTTTAGGCCAGCAATTGCTTTGACAAAGCGCTAGTAGTTTAGACCAGTAATCCATCTGCATTTACCTTGTTCAACTACAGTGTAGTACTATTGAGTATATTTGAACATTAAAATGGATTGACACAAGGGCTTACCTCTTAGTAACTCCTAAATGTTCTTTAGTCATTAGACTTGTATCCCTTTGTTCAAAGCTTTGAAACAGCTTTGTTTCACAAAACACTATTGTTTAGCAAGTTTCCTAACATTAGGAGGAAGGTTGAGAAGTTAGATAACTGTCTATGCAGCTCCAATATTAAAAATAAAATAGCTTACTAGGTTATAGTTTGTGTCAATAAGGATTGTTTGTTTGTTTCTTTTTTTTTTAACATCCAATATATAATTTTTAAATCTTTATAACATGGCATTTACTTCATATAGTTCTAACACTAAGATGAAGTGGGGTTTTTTTGCTGGGGGACCAGGCACAGAGTGACCCAAGTAACATATTCTTCACAACTTCCAATAATCGGTTTTCAAAACTTTCACCAAATTTACCAGATGGATTGAGGTTACTCAAGTTCCACTAAAGCTTGTGAATTATTTCATCAGGCATTAACCTGAACACTCAGCTGCAGGAAAATTAGACTATCAGACCAAGCAACTGCTTACAAGCAATGGAAAGCAACGACCACAGTCATGAAACTGCAGCAGGAGAATTTAGAATGCCTGTTTTGACAAAAGGAAACAGAGACCAACTTAGATTTTAGTGAACATTAGGAACACAAAAATGAACATAGTATTCCAAAACAGAGGCCCTGTCTAAACTGTATCTCACCTGTGGCAGTGCAAGGCATTCAAGAGAAGTCTGTATGACTGGGACAAGTATAGGGCAGTGCTTTATTTTGAGGTCACATAATAGCCTGCGACTTGTAGGCTTTTTGAACTAGGATTACAAATGCATAGCCACGTCTTTCAACGAAGCTTAGCCTTTCTTCCATTACTGTTTCACTGACCCTAGTACCAACCTGCATTCTAATATACATGCAAATATACTGTCAGAGCAGTAACTTTTCCAAAAGTCTTTCATTCTCTGTCCCCACTTCCCACTCCAACCTTCACAAGTTGAATAATTTAAATAAACCTAATCTCTTCTCCTGTAGGAACCTGTCTACATTTTAGACAACTGCATCAAAAGACGTGTGACCAGCAGGTCAAGGAAGGTGATTCTACCCCTTGTACTCTGCTGTCTTAAGACCCTTCCTCTGGTGTCCAGCTCTGGGGCCCCCAAAAATCAGAAAAACATGGATCTGCTGAAGCAAGTAGTCAAGAGAAGTGTCACTAAGATGATTGTGGGCTGGAATACCTCTCCTATCAAGATGAGCTGAGAGAGTTGGGGTTGTCCAGCCTGAAGAAGAAAGAAGACTTCAGGAACACCTTATAGTCTTCTGGTACATAAAGGGCGGCTACAGGAAAGATGGGTAGGGACTCTCTACTGGGATAGGACAAAGGGGAATGGCTTTAAACTGAATTACAGTAGGTTTAGTTTGGATATTAGAAAGAAATTCTTTCCTGTGAGGGTGGTGAGGCACTGGAACTAGCTGCCCAGAGAAATTGTTGATGCCCCATCCCTGGAAATGTTCAAGACCAGGTTGGATGGGGTTGTGAGCAATCTGGTCTAGTGGAAGGTGTCCCCGTCCAAGGCACGGGGGTTGGAACTAGATAGCCTTTAAGGTCCCTTCCAACCCAAACCATTCTATGATTTGCTTCCTTTCCTCCCTGGAAAGGGCATTGGAAGTGCCATGACAATATACTTACTATTCAAATAGACTACCTTAACTTTGCTTGAACAAGTTTCACTGAAAAGCAGAGTTTAAGTTTTTGCATACAATCATCTTCAGGATGTCCAGTTTGACTCCAATGTTTTTTTAAAATATGTTTTATTAAAGAAACCTTGCTTCTGGAGGAAAAAGTATCTGGAAACTTTTGATCTTCAGGACTTCAAGATCAAGGAGGGTTTGCAGAAAGTTTCATATGGCAAACACTCCATAAAGGTGACCAAATACAAATACATGCCTCTTGTTGCCCTTAACAAAACCCTGAAAGCTTCACAGTGAATACATAGAGACTTAAAATAAACTGTTCTCCAGTGTTTCTGCCTCCACACCTCACAGAGCCCACAGGAACTCTCTTGATTCTCAGTGAGTTTATTTTTATTCATTTAATTTTCACCATGTACTTGAAAACCCAAAAGTCCTTCATCTTCACGCTTCTCAATTTCAATATGCAAGCTTTCTGCCTCAGCTCCATTAGATAAAAATGAATTCAGACAAAATAAAAACATTTCTCAGATGCTGTATTGATGCGAGAACTTCAACTCAAGTGTTTCATTACTTGCAAAAGCAGTCAAAAAGCACTGTGAAGATAATAAAATGAAATTGGCTTCATATTGGTCTTAAATTCTAAGCAAAAATGATTCCGTTTTTTCCCAAGTTTCATTTCTATCAACATGGCATACTGCTACACAGAGGAACTTTCAAATGAGAATGCATAAATAGAGGTGGGTAAGAAAGTGAAGGCAAGTTTCATTCCAAGTGGCTGCTGCTACTCCTGCTACAACGTAAAAAACATGTCAAATTCAACGAGGCTTGTGGTCTAGTCCATGACCCTGTCATTTAAACTTTAATTAATGTTTAAATAGAGTTGAACTAAAATAATTTATAATGTCAGTCCATATATTCTGTATTTAGAAGGAAAAATGTGACAAGATCAGATCATAAATTATTTAATATACTGTATAGAATCTCAATTTAGAGTGAAGTATCTGAAAGAGCACTCCCAGTCTAAAAAATATATTTCATTATTGTTGCAAATTGTGACAGTTACTGAAAACTGACACAAATGATGCCTCATCTACTAATTGTGTGTTAAGTTTTTCAAAGGCCCTTCTAAACAGTTAATGTAACATCAGCATATATGCATATCCCAGCTAGAAGGGATATTAAAACTAGTATGAGTCAAATTAATTCTACATTTATCTCCAAGGAGAACAAACTAAATGGCTGGAACAATACTGATAATTTAGATTCTGAAACAAGCAAGTAATACAAAAAAAAGATATCAAGAATTATGCCTGAGGAGACAGGACAATGTCACTCATACCCATTACCTGGGAATGAAATGGTTTTTCCACAGTTTTGTGACACTAAACCAGAGCAGAACCAAAATTCTGACACAGAAACATCAAGAGGTAACAATCACACATGTGCTTTGTCCGGCTGTATCGGCTCTTTTCATTTAGCTAGTCCAAGCAAAAAGGAGAGAAATATTTTAAATGTGTAAAGTATTACCAGCAATTCAAATTCTCAAGTTACCTCAGTGAAATTATCCTATAGAAATGTAAACATTTGCGCAAAGCAGTAACCTGATAAGAGTTACACCCAAACCAATATACCTCTGCTTTGCTCTTCTCAGCAGCAGCAGCTTGCAGAGAAGGAGAGGATGCCAGAGGCTGAGCAGCATCAGATGATGATATCTGTACAAAACAGAGGAAAGAAATGAGAAAGAAAATAAGCAAGAATAGCTGGGAAGTGAGGGAGCAGAGGTGGCTAAGAGACATGATTTTCATTCCTTTTCTTTCAATAATTTTGGTGGTGGTGGTTACACAACATAGAAGAAACGTAAAGAGGAGACAAAATATTTGATCCTTTTTTTTCTGAGTACAAGATTTAAAGGAAATCTTTCAGGCAGCAAAGTGTGACTTACAATGAAACTCACTAGAACAGAATATAAGCAAATGAATCTGGATAAGATCATATCACAGGCCTAAGAAAAATAATTAGGTTTCATCCATTGTTCAATTTTTATTCAGTGTAACTACTGAAATATTAATGTCCTGAAGCATGAAGGCACACTGTCCCAGAGGAGGGGGAGAGAAGAGAGTGCCTTTGTTCTTGTTCACTGTAACAGAATACTTTTATTAAGAGGAATGCAAAATAACTCTGAAAGTTATACGTTAATTAAAGTTCTAATTAATTCTTCTCTAAGAGCACTCCAAGTACTTAAAGAGCTTAGGGTTAATATAAAGCTGCATCTTAACAGTGGGTTGACAGACCTCCCAGACAAGTCATACTTCTTTTCTAGGAATTGGTATGTAAAATTGGTATTAATACCACTAGACTTCCAGAATTATCCAAATGGTGTAAGTTATATATGCTCAAGAAAATAGAATTTCTCTAAATGTATTTTCATACATCTTCCTATCCTATTTCTCTATGCATAGTTGATCACTTTAATGGAAACATTATCTTTCTATTGCCTTATTATAAAAATGCAACTGAAATAAATTTTCCAAACATGTAGAAGATCTTCAGAGCTATAAAGCTGACACTTCTAGATTATCTTGTATCACCTCCACTATACAGAAGGAAAATTTGGAAATAAATAAAGCTGTTACAGATCAGGTCATTATGTGGGGCCAAAATAACCAATTTAGATGACATGTTTTTACTTAGCCTAAAAAAACTAGCTTGCACTAAATGGAAACTGAAAGCTGATAAAAAACCCCACTCTACCTTCATGCCTAAACACCCTTTAATTCTTATAGAAAATCCTACCAGTACCTTGGCTTATACAGCTGGAATATTCATAGAACATATATATTTATTATTTTCACAAACTCAGAAACTCTGCCTATGCTGGAAGGTGGTGTAGAGCTTCAGGTAAGATATTTATAAGGTTTAATTTTAAAACCAAATTTTACCTGCAGAAATATGAAACGGAACCCTCATTTCTAAATTTACTGTTTTAAAATCCTCAGGTTATTAGCAGAGTTATGGATATATTTGCTGCAATGAAGCAGTTTCTCAAATGGTAGTATTCTGTTGCTATAGGAACATTGAGATCTTGTTTATTCAGACTGCACCACATTGTAACAAAATAATGTCAGAAAAATGATAAGGTAACTATATAAGATACTGAACTATGGACTCCAACATCATGCTGTTTCCTAAGATCTCAATTAAATGCAAATACGTGAAATTCTGATAATGAAACATCTTAGGTATACTTTCAAGTTGCTAAAGTGTGATTCTTGGTTTGGGTTTGCGGTTTCTTTCATTCTGTTGTATGCTTCAGATTTTAGAATTTAAGCTTGATAGCTCTCACAGGTGAACAGCAGGTAACAGCTACTCATTACACAGAATGAGGTAAGCAGAATTTCATTTGGAGGTTAGGGGAAAAATGAGCATTATAGATGTTTGCATCAATTTCCATCCTCCCATAACAGTTCTTCTCAATCTGCATACCATCTTCATAAATTAAGGGATTATCTAACCTAGGAGAAGGTAATCCTATGAAGGCCTGAAAGCAATTATTATAGTTTTGATAACCAAGTAGAGAATCATAGAACCAATGGAAAGGTGTCATGCAAGCTATAAGCAGAAGACAGTGAAATGCAGTTGCTATCTAGCATGGGATATATAACAGGATGCACAAGTTGAGAAATGCCCAAGTATAATGTTTAAAGACAACCAGCAGCACTACAACCACTTCAGGCAAAAAAGGAGAACTTGAAAGCACACTTCACATATGCAAATATTCAACTAAGCAAGAATACAAAAGGCATACAACTGCAGCTAATCTTTAAGAGAAGACACATTACAATGTATAAAGAACTGATTAAGTTTATATAATGAAAGCAACAGCACAAGGTTGGGTTGCTGAACAGCTTTATCACCACTGCATCATGTTAAATTTGTTATTTACCATGCTGTGCTAGATAAGGAAAGCTGAATGAAAAAATCCAATCAAACTGAGCGGCTGGACAAAGCTAAACATGTGAACACTGTCTACTCAAAATTTTGTAAAAACTTTTACACCATTTTCCAGAGCATTCTCCCAGAGAAACCTGCTGCTCATGACTTGGACAGGTGCACTGTTCGCTGGGTAAAATCTGGCAGGATGGCCGGGCAGAATGCTTCTACATCCAGCTGGTGGCTGGTCACTACTGAGGTTCCCCAGGGCTCAGTATTGGAGCCAGTCCTGTTTAATATCTTTATCCACGATCTGGATGAGAAGATTGAATACAGCCTCAGTCAGTCTGCAGATGACACCAAGTTGGGTGGGAGCGTTGATCTGTTGGAGGGCAGGAAGGCTCTGCAGAGAGATCTGACAGGCTGGATCCATAGGCCAAGGCCAATCGAGTAAGATTCAACAAGGTGAAGTGCCAGGTCCTGAACTTGGGTCTTTTGGGAAAGAGCAGCTGGAAATGTGCCTGGGGAAAAAGGATCTGGGGGTGCTGGTTGACAGCCATCCAAATATCTACATCAAAATCCAAAAGACAATTTCCAGCCATACTTCAAATTCAAGTATAAAAGCACACACTGATCTACTCTGATAACATGTTTGCACTATGTTCTGGAAAATTGTCAAGTAAAACATTCTTGATTATTGGCACTTTAAAGTACCAGACAAAACCAGTGGTGACCCCTGCAACCAATCACACATACTACTAGAAAAAGAATAATGGTGATGTGCTTGTGTGCATTATGAATGTACTGCAGAATGACAACTAGCATCCAAATATATCATTTTGATTTTTAACTCAAGAGTAGTTGGGTTTTTGATTAAGAAGTTAATTCAGAATTGCCTAAAACGGAGAATGAAAGCAAGGAGCTGTTTCTTAAGTTTCCATATTTCTTGTATGTCCACAAATTTCTGTTGCACTTCAGACCAGAAGACTTGCAGTCATTTAATTTTTAGCAATACAATATAGCAAAAATAGCCACTTTGCATAATAAAGCTTGATACTGTCTTTAAAGCATCTGGTACCTTCAGTGCTAAGCAAGAAACTACATACACATGCAATAGGGACTGTAAGACTTCATTTTCACCTATGCTCTGTAAGAGACTCTGTGGTGCACAAAAAATATAAGATCAGAAAAGAAGGAATCTGCAGATTCACAGTATTGGTCCAGTTACCTGCCCCTCTTACATGGCAATGTGTTACCTGTCCCCATTTTCCCCATAAAAAACTTCTATAATATTTATTAAGTTATTACTTAGTAGTGGCACTATCCAAATACATGCTAAGCTAACAGTAAAACCAACAATACAAACAGTAGTTGGCCCAATGTCTTGATGTAGTCTGTGCACCAGACTACTATTTCAAGTGAAAAAAGTAAATGAAAAAAACCTTAAAACAAGCATTAAATTGAGTTTTCAGAGAATAGAATATATAAAATCTCAGAATTACTTTACGTCAGTTTGTACTAACATATTTCTGATTATACATAACAGTCATACAAACACTATTGGTCATTAAGGTGTAGGTACTAAATAAAGTTTTCACTTACTTTTATTTGTAGTTTTTCCAAAATCCTGCTCTTGATGTAAAGCATGTAGTTATTTAGCCTTTTATTAAAAAGGATTAAAGTTAAAGCTTTAGAAACCTATACTAAGCTTTCATTTAAATATGAAATGTAGGGTGCTATCATAGAGAAAATTCAAGAGATTAAAAAATGAATGCATTATCAAACCATCCAGAAAGTTTGCAGCTGAAACAAATACAAAAGTGCCCTCGAGTGGCCAGTTTATACATACACAATATGCAGGGAAATAACCTAAACAAAGAGGACTACTCTGCTTTCATTTGGCAGGCTTTAAGTTCAGCTTCAACATATGTTTTTCTTCTTTCAGCAGATTTCTGACTTTATTACTATACATCTCCAACGAATGTTGACAACAGTAAAATCAGCAATTTATCTTAAAGCAGTAGCAATTATAGACTCCTATTAGATGCACATAAACACACAATCAATTGCTTGACATTTTTAAAGAGGCCTATTCTTGAAATACTGAAAGGAGTATAAGAATAGTAATGTACTATAAATAACACTTACCTACAAACTTTAGGCTTCTGGCAAGGTTCTAAAGTTCTTAAGGCTAACTGGCAATGCTTTTTTAAAAATTACTAAAATGTCTCCCTGTGCTGGTTTTGCTTGGGGTAGAATTAATTTTCTTCACAGTGGCTAGCATGGGGCTATGTTTTGGATTTGTGCTGAACACAGGGTTGATAATAAAGAGATGTTTTTGTTATTGCTGAGCAGTGCTTACAAGGAACCAAGGCCTTTTCTCCTTTTCATACTGCCACACTGGCAAGAAAGCTGGGGGTGCATGGGAGGTTGGGCAGAGACACAGTCAGTGACCCAAACTGACCAAGAGGATATGCCATACCATATGACATCATGCCCAGTATATAAAGTGGGGTTCGGGGGACACACATTCAGAGTGATGGTGTTTATCTTCCCAAGTCACTGTTACGTGTGATAGGGCCCTGCTCTCCTGGAGATGGCTGAACACCTGTCTGCCCATGGGAAGCAGTGAATTAATTCCTTGTTTTGCTTTGCTTGTGTGCGCGGTTTTGCTTTCCCTACAGCCTTCTCTACAACCTGAGTCTGTATCTCAACCCATGAGTTTTCCAGCTTTCACCCTTCCAATTCTCTTCCCAATCCCACTGGTGGGGGAGTGAGCAAGCGGCTGCCTGGGGCTTGGTTGCCAGCTGCAGTGAAACCACGACACTCCCTCATTCAGTGCTTTAATGCTTGACACCCCATAAAAAGGTTCAAAGTCCCATGTTTTACAAAACAGAGCAGTAGTTGGCCTCTCAAAGAAGCCGGTACTGCTCTTTCATCAATATTATGAACACACTCGCCACTCCTTAGCCCCTTCAGAGTGACTGTACCTTGTCACAGGAATAGGGTGAAGCTTATGCATAAGCTGAATATGTGCAGAGCTACAGACATTCACAAAATTTACATCAAACAGAGATGTAATTATGAACTGTTCTGGCAAATATAGATATATTTAATAGATTTGAGCACAAAATACTTTTTCCAACTCTAAACAAGAACATCTGCACCTACTGTTGCCCACTTTTTTTTTTAGATTATTTAGCTTTTCCTTTAGATATTAGAGAGACTTACCATGGCTTCATTAAAGGTTGGCACTGGATAAACAAAACAGATGCTTTTAACCTTTTATTGAAGCTCCTTCCACTTCCCCTGTCTAGCCTAACCAACGTTTTCAGTATAATAATTCCATGCACCAATACAGGTTCAGTATCAAGTGGCTGGAAAGCAGATTTCAGAAGAGGACCTTGACGTCCTGGTGGACAAGTTGGGTATGAGCCAGCATCACAGACTCACAAGTACAAGAGAGACATGGGCACACTGAAGCAAGTCCGGCAAAGGCACAATAAGATGTTTAAAGGACCAGAGCACCTTTCAGACAAGGAAAGGCATAGTGAGTTCAGATTGTTTAGCCTGGAGAAGAGAAAGCTGGAAGGGCAGGGAGAGGGTAAGGAGCAAAGACTAAGGCAGACAGACTGCTGCCTGTGGTATCCAGAAACAGGACCAAGAGGCACTGAACATAAACTGAAACACAGGAAACTCCACTGAAACATAAGAATAAATTGACTCATTTTTTTTACTGTGGAGGTGGTTGAATACTGGAACAGGTTGTCCAGGGAGGTCATGGAGTCTCCAGCCCTGGAGATATTCAAAATTCAATTGTACATGGCTCTAAGCTACCTGTTCTAGCTGACTCTACTTTAAACAGGAAGAATTGCATGATGTCCAAGGGTCCCTTCCAGCCCACGCTATTCTGCAATTCTATAATTCAACCCATTCTAACAGAATGATCTTGAAAATAATTTATCCCCCTTTCACTATCCCTGCTTCAAATCATAATTCTTGTATAGTATTTCAGTGCTTCCTACCGATGCCTATCTTGATTAACATATTTTAAAAATACTTCATATCACTTAATTCACAGATTTTTCATAGACCACTGAAAAACCCACTAGGGTTGCTGCAATACTGGGAGGGGTAACTGGTAACCTCTCTCCGCGACAATGATGGAATGCTTTGGAATGATAGCTACTATAAACTTACTGTTCACATACCCTGTCATATCCCAATTTATCCATCTTAAGGTGCCTACATAACATACTTAGTGCAGTAAATGTGTTACAGATTTAAACTGCTTTAAGATAACTTTCTGGAAGGTGTGCCATCACAATCTCTTAATGAACATCACATTTTAGCCAGTTGCCTAAGTTCATATTTGTTAAATTATACACAATGTCTTAGGAAAATGTGAAAAATGTTCCTGCAGTGAACTTAAGTCATAGAAAACATCTGCTTCATACAAAATTCACACACTTTCTTAAATATAGAAACTTTGTTTAGTATTCTAAAACATTGTCAGGATGTGATAATATATTCCCACTTCATGTAGTAGAATAGATTGTACCAGTTCATAATTTTTGAGACTGAAAGTATCTGGAATCTACTTAGTTGGTTCACCATCCACCCTGAATAAGGCAATTTCCATATGCATTCCCCTATATACTTATTTGTATTAAAAGCTGTAGAGATTGTTTGTGATGATACCTGCATCTGCACTTGAGCAGTGTTACAGAACCTTCATTTCACATTTTTCCAAAAATGATGGACCAGAGAACTCTGAGATCTATACATTTTAATAGATTTTAAATATTTTTTAAAGTCAAGCTACTTTTAGTCAGCATTATTGTAATGTATATTTGATTTTTACTTAAATGCATTATTCTATTTAAAATGTAACTAGCCAATAAAACCACAGGCAGTTTTTTCCCCCATAGCCTTATTCTGCATTGCTTTTCAGCGAACCACAAGAAAAATAATTTAATTTTTCATATTTGCATATTTTTTATCTGCATGTTTCATGGCACTACTGGTTTCTGCTCTAGCTAATTTTGTTATTGTAGTGTGGAATTCTAAAACCTAAATTTAGTAATACAACAGTCTTGTCAGAAAACAAAACATCTCATATAATTAAGAATTAGAAATAAAAAATTTGTAACAAAACATACATGAATCCTGACAACCAAAAACTGAACCTTGACATATACTCCTGGGCTCCAACAGATAGAATACATTAACACAGATGTACTGTTAGACAAACTTGAAAAGCTTATGAACTCGACGAACTTAAGCTAAGAGAAATATTGTACTGCATGCTTTAAGATAATCTGTTCAAAACAACTTTTATGCTACAGGAAGCTTTCACCACCATCAACTTGTAACAGTGGATGAGATCTGGGAAAGCCCCTTAAATTTTTAAACACCACTTCAGTGAAATTACCACGTTAAGGAAAGTGATCCTTAGGGCATAGCAAGCCTGTTTCTGCACTTCTGTATTATCTGCTTATACCCAGAAGGGATTCATTTTACCAACTTACAACATACATATGCATGTCCAACTTAAATTGGTCCTAATCCAGCAGAAAGTATTTCCGTTTCAAAGGTGATAATGAAAAGGGTCCTAAAAAGCTCTCGTCACCCCAACAACGCTAATTTTGATTAAAAATGGGCACAAGGTGCTCTCTGCAAAAGTAAGTCTAGAAATCTTCCAGAAGAGCTTGCCCTGGTGTAGCGCTGACACCCCATCAGAACAGTTCAGAAGACCTGTTTTCGCTTACTGTTACTCTTGAAAGTATTGTACTAGCAAGTGCTTTGATGCTACCAAAACACTTGATGGGGAGCTGAAGGCTACAAGTCGGAAAATCCCCTTTTCTCCACAGTTGCCCCTCAGTTCCCAGGGAATCTTAGCCACCTTCTGGCAGGGCAGGATGAGAGAAGGTATCTCAGATGTTATCAGGACCACAAAATAAAGTTTTAGAAACTGTCACAACACCCTGCAAAGGGGCATGGAAACATGTACTCCATAGAACTCGCTTCCTCACTCCATCCTTCTCAAACTTCCCACAGACCTCTATGTGCTGGAAGCGTTGTATTCCTGACAACAGTATCCAGAGGAGAAAAGGTCAATAGGAGACAGGCAGAATGGAGGCTCAGCTTCACCTTTTCTTCCTCTTCCTTGTCAGGGAAAGATGATCACTGAATACAATACCAGTCACAGCACTACACAAGCCTGTGAGCCGGGCCAGGGTCAAGGAATGTAACCCAATATAAGCACTAGACTACGACTGTAGGTGCTACTGTACTTTTAGGATCCTAGCATAACTTTGATTTCAGACTGCCCAGGTCAAACTTGATCATAGAATTATAGAATCATAGAATCAGTTGGGTTGGAAGGGACCTCTGAGATCATCAAGTCCAACCCTTGATCCACTATCGCTGTGGTTACTAGACCATGGCGCTAAGTGCCACATTCAGTCTTATCTTAAAAACCTCCAGGGATGGAGAATCCACCACCTCCCTGGGCAGCCCATTCCAATGCCTAATGTTTGGTGGTCTTGAAGAAATGCAGGTGACTGTGAATATGCGTGAGTCATCTATTGCTAAAAGATTTCATAATCGCATTTTGTTCCTATCCCAAAGAGATTATGCCATTTACATTAGTCAATGAAAGAAAAGCCCAAGTAGGAAGCAAGTACTCAGCAGTAACATACATCTCTTCAGCTTGTCTGGATTCTATCCTTGCTGCTATGACAGAGATTCGTATTAGACTGCAACACAATAAAGCAAAATCTGATTACTCATTCGAACATATTAAGGCAGCAGTGACTTACTAAATTAGACACCAAAATTCTCTGTTTAGAAATATCTTTGGAGTCTTTTGAACTTCGTAAAGAAGTATAATTTTAAACTATTCTTCCTATTTTCTACTTTGGAATAAAAGTAAAGAAGGGTAGCTGACAGTGTAATTCAAACCCCAGTCGTTTAAGTGAAGCAATTTTCCCCCATTTCAACAATGCTTAATGAAATACACTTCTGTAGTTCCCAGGTTTGCTTCTTTTTTCCCCTTCTAAAACGAAACCATCATTCAACGATCCATTTTCTCAGATGAGAAAGGCAGCATATACTCTCACTCTTTACACCCACACCTATACTTGCTTCACTGTCCAAGTTCACCGCTTAGTAAGATGGAGAAGTAAGCTACATATTAGGCCATACTTACATTATCTGGGTATAGCTGTATTATGTTTATGCATAATATTTCAGCATAAATACAACTATATAAATAAAAAAGTATTAATTAGATTGTATGTCACAGAAATAGATGTATCAAAAAACAATCAATCAAAAACTAGCAAGACTGAACTTCAGCCAAGGTTGACATTCTCAAAACTGCTTTGCCAGAAAAGCCCTCACTAACTTACTGCAGTAACACACAACTACCTGACTAAACAGCTGGTTCACCATGTCGCCTGTGTGCTACTACAGTGCACCTCACTGCAAGCAACAGTCTGGAAGTCAGTAGAAGAGGGGCTCGAAACACACTAGGATTTCTCATAAAGGTATTACAGAGAATGAGGCAAAACAATGTCACCAGGAAGAGTCATCCTGTTTTATCCCTGTAACATGGAAAAATATATTTAGAAAGGACTCAAAGTATACTGCTAAAGAACTACTCATCACTGAAAGAGGAAAACAGAATATAAAGAGTCATAAGCAAGCTACTTATTGGATCATAACACTCTGCTGTTATGAATGCAATACACAATGTTTGTCAAACTTATAGAACCTAGGAATAATCTTCAAGAGATACAGAGGAAAGCAATTAGCTCTGTCTCAAAAAGTTTTGACTCTAAAAGACATCTTAACATACGTAATGTTTCCTACATTTCTCCTATGTAGCTTTCAAAAAAAAATGACAGAATTCTCGGTGAAAATGTTTACTTACGTTGAAGGCATTGACTGCATTTTTATCATAATACTTCTTCTTTTCATACTTATCCCTGATGAAAAACTCCACAGCTCTGGAAGTAGCTAGTTTAAGGAAAATATGCATTCAGATAAATAGTAACATTACTCTAAAAAGCTCACAGTTATTAAAATTCAAAAACTGCACCAGATTCTTTCATCTCATTTTGTAGTTTTAAAACAGCAGAACAAATCACTCTACACAGAACAATTGCTATTGCAGTGTCCAAAATGAACTTCTTTTTTACTACAGAGAATTAATCAGTTTAATCTTTTAAGAAACCAATATGTAGTATAACTCAGTGTTCCACAGTTAGGACATTTTCACCTGGTATTTATAATCTACCTGGATGTAGTACTAAAAATACTTGAACAACAGTACTTATATATTGTAAATAATTGTAGTTTACCAGCTTAACTTGGGAAAAAATACTTTCTCTTCAGAAAAAAAAGGTGAAATGTATGTACCTGTTCTCTGATTTGCACAAGTTACACCATGTATCAAAAGCTTATCATAAACAGTTCTCTGAGATCCAAAAGTCCTCCTTGAGAGTCTCCTGTTACAACAAACACCCCTGTGGAAGGGAAACAAAACTAAAACACTAGTGATAAAAAGATATTGAAGCAAAGATGGCAATAGCAGCAAGCATATTGATGTAGAAAACCAGAACTAGCAACTCAGTAGCTCAAATACAAAAAGGAAAACTAGTTTTTCCTCAATTATTCTCTCAGCTTCATAAAAGCAGCTCATCCAAAGCAGTGTAAACACTTTAACTTTAGTAAAGCTGATTCTTTGGTATCTGTAGAATAAATTTTAATTAATTTTTCTGGCAACAGGATTATCCATTCAATAATTGTAATTGCAGCTGTGGAAGCTCATACTCATTGCCTCTTAAACTTCCAAAGCAATTTGGAAAGATACTTTAGCTCCACATACTACATCCTAAGATTAACACTGAGCTCGGTCCCTTCACTCTGTGCACCAAATTATTTTGTCAAAAATCAAATTTAGTTTCAAATAGTATGCAAGTATCACCTGAAGACACTGTTTCATAAAAGTTACAAACCCCAAAACATTGTTTTCTACCTCTTTCCAAACATATCTAAATTCTAAAGGGTATCTTGAGCACTTTGAATATACAACTATCTTAGTACTAATACTGCATTATCCTTTATACTGTCATTTTGCCAAAAAAAAAACAAACAACCTATATTATTAAATCACAGATGAATGGAAATTGTGTAATATGCACCTCCCACAACTTTACAGATATAGCTAATTCTTAACGGGGTTCCCTCAAAAAGTTTATTTCCAAATTGCAGTGCAAATTATTGGATTATATAAACTCAGTGGGAGGAGAAGATAGAGAAAGGGAATTTAATTTTTTTTCCCATGCTTTTGGGCTGCAACTGGATAACTGTACTAAAATATAACTAATACAGAAAAGATTCAAAACTTGACTGTTATAAAATACCCTTGAACAAACTAATCTTTCTTCAAATAAAACGTCTTTGCTATTTGCCACAATTAACATTTTCAGATACCACATTCAGATTGTCAAGTGTTCTAAGTTTTGGTTGCACAGATTTTGGGGTTAGATATTTTAGGTCTTTTGCATAAGTATTTCTGTATTTTTAGCAGTTGCCCAGAATGCACACTTGATATTTCAGACAATTAGCAAGGTTTAATTTAAAAATTATCAACACTGAAGCATAAGTATTTAAATTTCATGGGGCTTATTTTTGAAAAATATCCACCTTATTCAAGTTACCCCCTTCAATATGCATGAATTTTTGGACCATGTCTAAGTTTCTTTAGATCAATAACCTACTGTGTTCTTGCTAACAAAAGAATTTTAAGCAACCTTGACAGATGCAAAAACTGTTAAGAATTGAGTAAAATGGAGAGACAAAAACAATATTCACTCTATTCTTGGAAAAAAACATTTTCCAACAGGAAGCTAAAGCTGCCATAGAAAAAACCATCATGACGATGCTCAAAGTTAGCTTCTACACTACAGCATCCCTGCCAAGTACAATGGAAGGAAAAAAAATACTTTAAAAAGGTCAGTCTTGTGATTAAGAAGCAGATGTGATCAGGGATTTTTAGTAAAAGATTTTGGGCAGATGCTACATACACATTTCTCCTGTGTGTCCACTTTACCACCTAAAAAAATATATTATAGTGCTACAGGAATTTACACACAAATACAGATGAATATATACAAAAATGATCATTACATGCAAAACATTTTCACAGTTCATCCAAAAGAATATTCAGAACATGAGAATATTCATAACCAGAACACTGGTGATATACAAAGCTAATTTTGTAGTGATACAAAGAGCAAAGAGGAAGGACAAAAAACACCCATAACACAACAGCTTGTCATGAATGCCAAGTAGGTAAGTAGCTGCCAAGTTATGGGGAAGTTGAGAAACAAAATAGAAAATGTTGGCATCACCTGTCCTGGTATTGCAGTTTTAATAAAGAAAACATAAGCAATGAAATATATTCAGTTGACTAAGTCCATCACTCAGAAGCTGACAACTGTTCAAAAGGGTATATAATTAAGTATACAGTATGAACAAAGGAATTTTGTTCCTACTTCTGAAAGTCTAAAAATTAGACTTTGGGCTTGATCTGACAAGAAAAGTTTAGAGTAAAGCATTATTGCTTCTCATGCAATAGCACCAGTGAATTCAAGTTAGATGTAGTAAGAATAAAATATACATCTTCAAGATCTCCATTTTTGAGTATGTTTTAGTCAAAGTATTTCAGTCCTATGGCTGAAATAAAGTTCTAGAATATTACAGCTGGAATACTACAGTGCTATCTGGTTCCAGTTACTTTTTCTTATGGGGATGTATGTTTAATTCAAAAGCTACTAGAATATGAAAAAACATATCTGTTTTGCTCAAGTAAATTTTATAAAAAGTAGTCTAACCCTTCAAAAAAAAAAATCTTCCAGCATAGCATATCGAGCATAGAATCTAATAAACAGAAGAACCAAAATCACCTTTGGACATAGGAGAATATTCAGATCCAGTTACAACTAAGTCTGTTTATCAGCACCTGTGGTCTGTATCACCATCAGGAAAAGAGAGTGTGGAAAGATTCAGCTAACTCAACACTAGGGGTTTAGGATCTCATTATAGTTAAAGAGTTCCAGTAAGATCAGGTGAAGCAAATCCTACCGATGAAGTAACTTCACTAAATCAAGAAAAATACAAATCTAAGTTAATGCCACTATATATTACCCTAGTGATTCAATAAATTTAAAAAAAGGTATTTTTTTGAGAAAAGTTATTTATTGTCGGTAGACAGTTTTTCTTCCAACCCTTTCCTTCCAGGTACATAGAGACAACCACACCCAAACACAAAGGGTGGCCATCAGAGAGGTTAGGCATTTTTTATGTACTCCCATGCTAGTTACTTAGAGAAAGAAATCCATACTTCACTTGAGTAAGATCCAATGGCTTATTTACTTTACCATTCAGCTCATTATTTCCTGATCAAATGCTTCTAACTTCAGCTGGCACTTACTCAAGAAAGATAGAATATTCAAGAACTCTCTAGTATCACTCTACCTTCTACATACAGGGAATTTATGAAGTCACCTCTTCAGAAAGCAAAAATAAATGGGGCTTGCCAAATCTCATTACAAAGTAGATTTGCAATAACTGAAGTAATTTAAACGTTTTCTGAACTGTTCTCAACTTCCACTGTCATTTCTTATGCAATAATATCAATGAAATAAATAAGATGAGCTGCCAAATGTAGCAGTTCCTTGAAACAGTCATAACATCTAAATTGCATTAAAAGTCATTTCAGTGTGAAAGCTGAAACAAAAAGGATACTGATCTGTTTGAGGTCTTCGGAAGTTCTCTGGCAGATTAGCTTCATAGAGTAGTCTTGCTTTAGTATTTCCCATTTCCTGCATGCACTAAGGAAAAGTGGTAGAAAACAGTTAGTTGATGTCCATCAATACTTTAAATCTGGAAACAGTCAGAATGCTATTGGTGTGCTTAAATGACACTACAAGCTTTTAACTTGGAGATCTCTCTGTTGCCATATACCTTGGGAGATGCTACCATGGTACACGAGGGCTGCCTACCAAGACTTGCCGGACAAAAACAAAAAACACTGATGCCGTTTACAGTGTAAACTAACCCATCCTGGGAAAGACAGGCTTTCATCTCTCAAGATGGCTCTTCAGACCATGAAGAAAGGAGTAAGAAAATTTGTCTGATGGTAAAAAAAGGCTTCAGACTGGAGAATGCCTAGAAAAGTCAGTGCTTGGTACACCAAAACAACATAATCAAGAATGGTACAGATGTATGAATGCTACCTTACTGTCAACTACTGAAAAGGCTTACAACATATTTTCTACAGATACAACAAAGAAATAGCTTTCCGAGTCCCTGTGGGAAGGTAGAACACCAATGTCTGAAGTGAGTGTTCAGAATCTAAACTCATTACAGCAGAAATATAACACGTTAAGAACTACTATGTTTACAAAACATTTAAGTTGGGCATCATGATAAATGCAAATCCTTTCAAAAGTACTCCTGGCATCCCTGCCAAATTGGAAACATATTTAAGATATTTTACCTGTATTTGTTCTGGCGTCCATTGATCCAAGTTGACAGACTTGACCCTTGATATATGGACCCCAAGATTTCGATGTATTCCCGCACATCTGATGCAAATAAAAACACCAGTGTTCCAAGAGGCCCATCTTGGACCTAAGAGGAATGGGGAAATAAATCAGTTATTTTCAAAATTCCATATAATGTGAAGATTTTCTTTGGCATAATTCTATACTGACAATCTGAATGAACAAGTTTGAATAAAGGCTCACAGCAGTTTCTCTAGGATATGTATTACTTTAAACAATCTCTGCTGTTAACAATTTTATTCACAGATTTCTACTTCTAAATAATGTCACAGAACATTAGTTAGACTAAGCTAGAAAGTCATATATTGTGTCCATCGCCCCATGCCAAAAAAAACCCAATAAACAAACTTTAGAAAGTTGGTTTACTAGCAACAACAGGATTTTGCTTGCATCTTGAATAATCCTTATGGCTATGCCTCAGATGGAAGCATCAGCAGAAATCAATAGAAGTTGCTCATTTTTCTCCAATTAAAAGCTTCTTAAGACATGCATCTGTACTTAACTTGAAATTAAATGCAGGGCAATCTTATATTAATGCAACAAATCCTTTAATACCTCAGACAGCACTGACTCTAGAACAGCAGCATGCAAGCTCTTAGGGAATGATTATACCAATTTGCAAAATCAACTGATAAAAATATCCACGACTAAGAATGGTGGAAAAATGAGTATTTTCAGTACTCTTGATTCCTAAACTACAGTATGAGTTGCCATTCAGAAACTGATGGATTTTCTCACAGAATCAGGTTGATTTATGAACCTTTCCATCATTTCTCAGCTGTGCCAGCATGTTGAGACACAGTTAAAGTATGTTGGCCTGAATTATTGCAGTGACACTTGGAATGTTTCACTTGAAGTTACCATGCAGTCTCTAATTAAACACATTTATATAATTTTATTCCAGTCCTGTACATCACTACTGTTAAAGGCACCACTTTAAAGTCCATCTACTTCTGTGCTCGAAGGAGTTCAAAGATTAAACAATTAACCACTAAAAGCAAGAAAACACATTCAAGAGCTTGAAAACATTTCAAGCAATTATTTTCTGCTTTTGTATGACAGTTATGCATCTACACCATGAATGCAACTTTTGCATTGCAAAATCAATATACTGTAAGAACACTTTCCTGGGACCTACAAAAGAATTTTACTCTTCCCTCTCCCAATCTTTAGCTTAGGGCTGTGTTGGTTTGACCCCAGCCAAACACCCACAGACCTGCTCACTCACTGTCTCTCCAACAGGACAGGGAGAAAAGAGAAAGAAGGTGATTAGACTTGCAGACTGAGATGACACTTTTAATAAGTGAAGCAAAAACCACACACAAACAAAGGTGAGAAAAAAAGGGTAAAGAAAGGATTGCTTCACTACTTCCCATGGGCAGGCAGGCAGCTGTCCAACCACTTTGTAAGAAAGCTGTGCCTCAGTTCACACAGGACTTGTTTTGGATGACACCACCATAACCAATAACATAATTTCTTCCTCTTCCTTTCCTTGAGCACTTATTGCTGAGCACATCCTCACATGGCATGGAGTGGTCAGTTAGAGTCAGCAGATGTCCCAGCTGCATCTCCTCCAAATTTCTTGCCCGCCCATCACTAGCTGGGGTGGCAACTTTCAACTCTTCGCTCCCCACTCAACTCTGGGGAGCAGAACAGAAACAAGAAAATCCCTGATACTGTGCGAGCACTGTTCAGCAACAGCCAAAATAAGGAAGCAGGAAAAATCCTTTCAGCTAGACTCCATTCTTTAGAATTGATATTTGAAATCCCAAGACACATTCACAGATCTCTGGATTGGTTGCAAGAAGCATTCCTCTTACTAGAGGAAATATTGTCTGTATTTTGGGTAATCACTTTGCTTTTAATTTATCTTGTTCGAGATCTCAAAAAGTTAGACCATTTGATGTCCACTGCTTGACTTTTAAGACCAAAATCATTAACATGACTGGCAGTTTTCAAAATCAGTGCTACTGTCATTAAATTAGATTTCGGGGGTCAAGAGATCTAACAGTTACTCAGTGAAACTGACACATCACTTCCCTCGTGGCAGTTCTACAGTAAAACTACTACTTGACAGATAACAATGGTCAGACTGTTTGTAATGTGTGTCTTAAATAGTTCAACAACTAGCAACCTGTTAATCTGCCCTTTTTATTTTCCCCTATAAAACATTACAGATACAAAATACACCATCCTTACAGCTGGTAGATTTATATTACAGGAAGATTCCACTTAAAATTTATACTATTTTTAGATTTAATGCTTCAAGATAGAGTTTTGCAGGTCATTTGCCTCAATCTGTTAATCAAATTTCAGCTAAAGTAGTATACCAAAAGAAACTTAATAAAAGAAAACCTTTAGCCACTCCATTGCAGATCAAGTACCTCAGTTTATGCAATTGCCTAATGTAGCCATGATGGTTTAGAAACAAAAAGGTAAGACAAAGTCTTGTGTGCCCAACAGCTTCTCCATTTTTTCCCCAAACAACAACCCATAGATGTGCCTGCTAAAAAGCAAAGCCTGTTTTGATGTGGTTACTACAGGGACAGCAGGTGTTTATCTGTAGTTTCTATATGCTGTCCGTGGTTTTATCCCTATAGGGTGTTTACACAACCACTACAAACTTTTTACCACAAATCAGTTTGTACAACTACACATCACACGAGTTTCGTGTTCTTCAGGTTCTTTCTCAGCTGTGAGATCCCAGATAGGCAAGTTCTACATTAATGAGATAAGACTGGAAGGAGGACTTGACATGACTGAAGTCTACCTTAATGAATTAAGACAGAGATCAACTTTGTAGTTAAAATATTACACTTAAAACTTTGTTAACAAAAAGAAAGATTATAACACAGCTTGTGAATTAGCTGGTTTTCTCCTGGAGAAGAGCAGTTTTGTATTTTCCCAGAAGCTCAGATTTCATTAACTTGTACTTATTTATAAAATAAATTGGGGAACTCAAATATATTTAAGCAATAAAGAAACAAATTAAACAGTAGAATAACAGTCGAATCTGAAGCCAGACAAAAATATTCACGTGTAGCCTCTGAATTTAATTCTGACTAATATGCAATATTAAACATTTCAAATGAAAAATGTTTTAATTAATACAAATCAATTACAGGCACAGTTAAGCACTAGGCAAAAGAAGTTAGAAAATGTTTTCTGTGTGGGTATCAAACCAACTGTGCTTGACTTACCCAAACAGTTAACTAAAGCTTAGTGTGCAAACCTTCCTGTGTGAGAAACATTAAAAGGTAATTTGGACTGATTCAATAAAAAATTTACAGTTTTGCCAATTCTGTATGAAGTCAGGATCCTTTTTTCTGTATACAGGAAATATTTTGCGCTAATCAAAATACTCAGAGGCTTCTTCTTCTGGGTCCTTAAAGATACATTTGGTTTTCTTCAGAAAAATTTACAAGAGTAACCTGGTTTATTTGCTGTATGTATTTTGCTAGCCAATTCAGAAGATGGACATTTGGCTTCAGAAATGAAGACTGGACATTAAGAATCTTGATGACTGCTATTTTACACTATTTAAAACACCTCTACGTGTCAGTAGTAATGTTATCTTACCTATCAAGAACTACATTATACAATGCAACTTCAATCAGCAAATAATAAAAGGAAAAGATTATGTCAAACATGACATAAGTATTAATAGAATTGTAATTTTTTTCTTTTGAAAGCCATTTGAATATGCATTTTTTACTAGAAGAGCTGAGCTGCTCTTCAACAGCTTGCTGTACCACTCCAACATAAAAATACACTTCAAGTAATTTCTTCAGTCATTTAAGATGTAGGTATCTGGTTAAAAATACTTTCAGCCTCTTTCATCCTTTGCTGAAGTTAATTTAAGGAAAAAAGCCATAGGACTGAAAATGACCAGTATTTATATTTGACTATATACTACAATATGGTGAAGTCCCTGAAACACTACCTGGTTGAACAAAGGAAAAAACTTCAGCAATCCGAAGCCAGATTGCTGCTTCCAAGATGAGAATTGAATTCTTTTTTTTCTTCAGTTTGAACTTTCTTTCCCATATTTCTATATACAATCTACTGACTAGACTTAAATTTCCTTTTCAGTTCTTAACAGGTGGCTGTGAAGGTGTGTGCTATCTTCCAGAGAAATCAAGACAAGATTTTAAATGTGTAAGATCATTCATAATTTAAGTAACCCTTAAAATAACTAGGTTAGATTTTTAAGCCCACAAGGTTTATTGTGCATACTTAGTCTTACTGGCAACTGTAATTCAGTTGCCTTAATAAAAAGGAGTGATTAATCTTGATTTGAAATTTAAACACAGCACAAGTGCAAGTTTTTTGTAAGAGCTAAACAGAAAGATGGATTTGAGCTGTCATATGGCTTCACAAAAATTAATTTGGAGTCTTGGCTATTGCCCATTAAATGGAAAATACTAAGTGACATTTCCTAACGCACTGGGCCTGGTTGGGATAGTTACCTTGCTCCATAGAGCCCCTATGGAGATGTCCTTTGGATTTGTGACCAAAACAGTGTTGACAACAGTAATGCTTTGGCTGAAGCTGGACAGTGCTCGCACAAATTCAAGGATTTCTTTCCCATTCCCACCTAGTAGGCAGGGAGTGGGCAAGAGGCCAGGAGGGGTCACAGTCAGACCCCAATTGACCAAAGGGACATCCCAAACCCTATGGCATTATGCTATTTTGCAGAACAAAAGCTGGGGGAAAGACAGATGAGGAAGGGGGGCAATAGTTAGGGCATCTGCTTTCGCAAACAACCATTACACAAGCTGAGACCCTGCTTTCCATGACGCAGCTGAAATCCACCTGCTGATGGGAACTACTGAATGAAATTCTCTTTTCTTCATTTGCATGCACAGGTTTTGCCTTCCTTATTAAAGTGCCATGGTTTCGAGCCACAAGACTTTCCACCTTCCTTCTACTTTCTCCCCACTGGAAAGATGGGGGGCAGGGGTTGTTCAGCTGCTCACTGAGGTCAATCCATCACACCTGCTACTACATTACCTTACATTCAGGAACTGTGTATCAAGTGTTCAACATAGAACAGAATTCAATCGGGTTCAAGGAAACAGCCCTAACTGTGACATATTTAGAGTATTTAAGGAGTCCTTTATTAGAGACCATTTGGGCTCTAAGAATGAAATAAATATGTACTCACCAAAAAACAATGTAACCTGCTATTATCTTGAAGTATTCAGAATTTTTAGATAACTTGTGAATTTAAGAAAAAAAACTAAAGAGAGGGTTTTTTCCAGTTACGGTAGACTTCCATGCCAGTGTAGTTATTGTATAGAACCAACATTCCCCCTACTTGTAGAAATATCTACAGCTAGTTGGTAGCTCTAAAACTGAGAACATTTCAAAAACTGACTTCAGCTGTTTAAAACTTAAGCAATAAGTAGTTTGAAAATAATTTACATAATTTTAGATAAAAGCCTTCACGTAAGTTGATTTCAAGCCAATTTTTAAATTGCTGAAAAACTTATCCAACTTCACATGCCATTCTTTCATTCTAAAATGAACAAAGTGCGAATTTTGTGAAAAAGGCGTAATTTTTTACATATTCTCTGGTGAGGGAAAGCTTTTTTCTCAACGTATTTTAAAAATTTTTCCACTTTTCCTCCACACTTTGCCTCTTTCAGGATATAATTTTTGATTACAGATTTCCCCTTCATATTATTTAAACTGGACTAGTACCTTGCAAGTGTTTAATGCTTATGCACATACTCCTGGATATCACTTTCTTCCCCAGTCCCATTAACTCTCTCCGTAAGGACCGGGTGTTATACTATAGAAAGAAGCTGATTGAAGAAGCCACAACAATTCACAGCATTGCTGATACATCCTGCTAATGCAATTTTAGACAACACAGCCAACTTTGTGGGTACATCTGACATAGATCTTTGGTCAAGAATAATGACAGGAATGGTAATGCTGAAGCTGGTATAGTGCATTTCCAAAGAAAACACAAGACAAAGCAAACTAGTGTTTGTAAGTCCAAGATTTTTTATTACATCTGCTCAAGTTTTATTTTGCATCAGCAGACGCACAGTACTGTATGAGGTACAAAACACAGCTTACACAATACCGTTCCTTTAAAATGCTGAGGAAAAGGTACTTTTATCAGCATTACAAAACATGTGAAACTGTATATGAATCCAAGCAGTTAATACAGTGTGAAACATTGCTTTAGCTCTTCATTTGATTAGTCTGTATAAAAATCCTTCAACTGTTTTAAACATCTCAGTCCACACTCCAGCCTCTACTCAGCTTCCACTTGCAGCAGGAAATTAGTGAGAAAGGTTATACAATACCAGGCAAGACTGGGCAGGAGTAGCAGAACCTGTCACACAAACATGTTAGGAAAAAACAAAAAAAAGGCAATGGAGACCAGAAAAAAACTAAAAAGAGACAAAAGAGATATGACATAACTGGGAGACACCCACAATGGAACAAAATCACTGCAGATTTGACTACAAAGTAGAATGATGATGGTTGCTTCCCTTATTACAATAATTCAGTTTCCTTCCCTCCATCAGTCCACTACAATCTGTTCAGCTTACTCTAACTGCAGTTAATACTGAAATTCTCCTTTTCCTCAATACAGGTGCTGCCCACTCTTACTAAACACCTTAACTTACAGAGAGCAAACAGAGGTCTGAATTGGAGTACAAAGAGCAAACATGCAGCTTTTCAATTTTATATTTGCTGTCAATGGGAAGGGCAACTATTTTACATCTCAGCAAACAATTCTGAATCCTCCACACTGTGTGCATAAAACCAGTTTGCCAGGCAACTAATAGGTTTGAGAGAAAGTTTTAAATGGAAAAAAGCTTGTCAAGACTAACTTTAAATAAGGTTTGTATGATAGAGGTACATAGAAATTAAGTTAGTTTTCACTTTACATTCTTGCAGTTACCAATTAAAAATTCTACAAGGAAGGAAGCCAAGTGCTTTGCATCTCTAATACAGTCTGTAGCAAACTTACCTTGGGCCAACATCTTCAAAGACTTCTGAGAGACTATAGTTCTTCCTTTCACTCAACTGCACCTAGGCTGTTCTTTAACCATAAAGCACGGTGAAATTACTTTAATTCTCTTTCGTTTCCTCAAATTCTGCTGCTGGTTGACAGAGTTGATTTGCCAAACAACTGGCTCCATCTTGTGGAACAGAAAATTAACTGCAAGAAAATCTACACACCTGACTCATCCTGAGTGGTTGACAGACAGTTTCTAAAAGCTATCACTTTTTGGCCAAAGACAAAGCCTCAGTGGTTGCATCAATCCAAGCATACCCATGCAGTGCTCTCTCTCTGCATTACTCCCACACACAATTCATACTACTCAAGTGTTCTGCTACTCAGGATTTCAACCAAGTTAGCAAAGAATATTTTCCAGAAATATCTATAATTTCTCCAAGCTGAGATACAGATAAAGATCGTAAACAGAAGACCCTTATATACCAGATACAGAGAAAAGAAGAAAAGCAGTAAGCAGTTGTATTTTATGTAATTCAACACAAGAAATTAACACAAAACAGTCTCTTCTCCAGTGGTTACTCAGGGAAGAGCAAAAAACTTACAGTGACTCCTCCAAGTTTCTGTCCTCAAAACATAACACACTGAAGATAGTGATTAAGTCAAGGTGATACTGAAATGCTCTAAACAAATCAACCACTGTCATCCATTTTCAGTCTAATACTTTTGGGGAGAGAGAAAAAAAAATCTACTTAAGAACACCATCCACCTACCCCCAATGCAAAAAGCTTAACTGCAATGTTAATCACATCCACTGAAACAGACTTTGTGAATTAAAGAACAAATTTCCAAAGGAATAAGATTTTGCATAAAGATCTTGAAGTAAAGGAAACCATGCAAGAACCACAGTACAAGAACTTTATTCTATGAAATAAAATGTTCTTCAAGGTCCTTGAACCTTAAGTCTTTTGAGACTACTGATATGGGACTATTTACCTGTCACTTGATCCACTGAATTAGTTTCTCATTAAACGGAGCAAACAGCCTGAAACATATTCTTGTGTCACATCTACTCCTCACCTTAGGCTTCACTTCTTTGCCTCTACAGTTGACTGGGCTTCCTTGCTTTACCTTCATACCCAAGACTGGGAAAAACATGCAAGCCCAGTCTTTATATGCCTTTCAGATGTCAAAGTCTAAGTATGCAGCAAAATACTGTTTTATATAAACAAAGGCAACAAAAGGCCGTAGCTTAAATGGTAGTTTTTAGCAGTCTCTTACAGGTGTCTTAGTAAGTCTGTGTTTGGATAGTCAAGGCCAGAATATGAGAACTTCCCACATTCAGAGAAGTGTGACAGGAGTTCAAACAAGAACTGTTTGAAATGGGTTGGTTTTGTAGTTTTAAATAAAATCAAGCTCAATAGCATAAAGCTGTACTGAAAGCAGACAATTCAAGCACACCATTCCAGAGCCCAGCTTGATAACAGCTGAAATTCATATGGTTCAAGGTGTACTGTAAGAACAGTGTGAAGACGAGCCTTAGAAGCATCACTTGGCTATTTTTAGCCAGTGTCAGGTAAGCAGTAGAGAGTTTCAGTGACAGAATTCCTCCAAATTTGTCTTCCTGGATAACCATTTTTCATGAAAGTCATCAACAAATCCATTAAGCTCAGTCCTATGCACAACTCCAAAGAGGCTGTTTAAAAGTATCACAAACGAAACTCTTCCCCTGCAAACCTGTCCCACCTCTTGAAGTCAGAGAAATATGTATCAACCAGTTTCAATTATTCCTTCAGCTCACTGATCCACTTGATTCAGTAGCATCAATAACTGCTAAAAGCATTTCAAAGAAATTTCAAGCCTCAACTAGAAAGAAAGTACAGTGACATGAATGTTCCTTCAGTTATATGTTTAAGTCACAAAATCAAGTGGCTGGCTTCATAACTACTTTAATTCTGGAGTGCATCCAAGTAATTTCAAACAGCAAAAGCTTTATACAGAAAATTAAGTTTGGAATGTGAAAAAAGCGTAGTTTGTAAATCAGAGGACTGGTTAGTTACAACTATTGGAGATATACAGGAAATGTCAGTTTATTCTTGAGATGAACAGACTTTTTCTTGTCTAATAGCCCTTTGGCACAAGCAATGTTGTAATGTGACAAAGTGAAAGAATGAAATTTTTTTGGCCTTATTAACAGTCAGCTACTAAAATCTTTTGACTAGGATTGGGAGAAGATAAGTTTGCTTTTCCAAAATAAAATGTTATGTGATTATATGATGCAAATGCTAAGCTGTGAAATAAAATACAATATTTAGAGTTCACCACGAAGTTCTATACATAAATATGCAGTTGATCACTCTAGATGTAAATTAAAAGAAAAAGGAGATCATGAACAGCTTTTGGAGATTTGTTCCCCAAAACATCACCAAGGCCTCCTATTCATTTTACTTCTAAGATGGCAGGATTTAAACAGAATACCTACCTCATTAAAACATTTACTTTTGATGTAACTCAGTGTTTTGTACGGAAATTTCCTTTAAACCAGCTCACAAAGTTGAAAACCAGCTCACAAAGTACTTCCTTACTTGGAAGTACTTCACACCACAGACTTCATCCACCCTAACACTGCCCAGGTAAGCAGGATCATAACCAGATACAGAACTGTCAGAGAGCAGCTCCTGATCCTTGGCTGGCAACCACACCCGCCACGCTCACACTTGGTTATGCAGAGCACACCTGTGGGTGACTGTACATGGAGAGCACATGCAGAGTACACGGGACACAGTCACAGCACTTCTACCAGCTGTGCAGCACACCCTTCAGAAAGTAAAGTCAGTGTCCTAAGTATGAGAAATGACAGAGGTGCCAAGCCCGGTACATTCAATAAGCTAACAGCTTCAGAAATGAAATTTCAATTTGGCTGAGGAGTAGCGCTCCAGTTTTATCCTGCCTGTGTCAGAGTTCAGGCTACAAGAATAAGGTGTGCAAGCTGTCATTTCCTGTTAGCAGCATTTGGTACTTTCTAGAAAAGACAAGGTTATGTAGCATATTACAGTATTAGTTGGAAACTTTTGGAGCTGGTCTTGACTGCAATTTTTCCCCTGTCAGCAAGGAATTGCTGAAAAGCTTATGGTTCTAAGTGTACAATTTATATTCCTTTTATATGCAGAAATAAAAAGAAAATGGGGAACAGTGAGTTCCTATGAAATGTTTTCATAAGTTGATAGCTAAGTATTAAGTAAAAGCATCTCTGAAAAGAAAAAAATGTAAATCTATGCTACTCTGTTAGGATGTAGGAACCCCCCTACATAGCCAGGCAAAGGATAATGGCTATATAAGCATCTGTTGCAAAAAAACCTTTAGCCACCAATTGAAGTTCTTCCTTTAACTATGACAAAAGTCTCAGAAATAAGATTTGTTTGCAAGACAGGTTTATAATACAGCCAGTATGCCATAAACAAGAATAAAGGTTACCTTTTTCTACTAGAAAGAAATTACCTAGTAATTGTGCTAATGATCCTCCCTTAACCATTTTTCCTGAAATATAACTGAAGAGATTTTTAAGTAAACACTCCACAAACTATACGACCTCTGTGCAGTCCTCAATGACTCCAGAGATGCACTCCCTTGTATATTACAAAGCAGGTAAATGCAACCCCATAATGTCTCCAGCATAAACCTATCTTTGAAAAAGATGTAGTGATCCAAGTCTCTCTATACAAGGACCATAGAATCAGTCATTAAGGTTCGAAAAGACCTCTAAGATCATAAAGTTCAACCATTAACCTAGCATGGCCAAGTGCCACATCTATATGTTTTTGAACACTTCCAGGGATGATGATTCAACACTTCAGGCATTGGAACTGGGCAGCCTGTTTCAATGCCTGACCACCCCTTCAGTAAAGAAATTTTTCCTAATATCTAATCTAAACCTCCTTAGATGCAGCTTGAGCCTATTTCCTCTTCCCCTGTTACTTGTCACTTGCGAAAGAGGCCAACCCCCAGTTGGTTATAGTCTCCTTTCAGGTAGTTGTAGAGAACAATAAGGTCTCCCCTGAGCCTTCTTTGCTCCAGGCTAAACAACCCCAGCTCCCTTGCCACTTCTTCTAAGGCTTGCGCTCCAGACCCTTCACCAGCTTCATTGCCCTTCCCTGGACACGCTCCAGCACATCCATGTCTTTTGACAGCCAGCTGTCAAGAGCACCCCTGAGTTTCTTTCTGCTGGGCTGCTCTCCAGCCACTCTGCCCCCAGCCTGTAGTGCTGCCTGAGGTGGTTGTGATCCAAGAGCATGACCCAGCACTTCACCTGATTCAAACTCATACTTCTGGTCTCCCCCCATTAATCCAGCCTGTCCAGATCCCTCTGCAGAGCCTTCCTGCCCTCCAGCAGACCAACACTCCCAACAGTGACAGAGTGTACTCACTTCCCTCCTTCAGACCATCGATAAGGATATCAAACAGGACTGGCCCCCCTACTCAGTTCTAGGGAACACCACTGGTTAGCAGCTGCCAGCTGAATGTAACTCCATTCACCACCACGCTCTGGGCCTGGCCACACAGCCAGTTCATACCCAGCAAAGAGTGCACCCATCTAAGCCATAAGCAGCCAAAGCATAGTGCCAAATTTCAGGCTCTAGACTGTAGAAATACACTGAAATGATCTATAAAGACTGGCCAGACAGTTTCTCATACTAATCTTCTCTGCTATACAGGTTTGTGCTGGGATGGAATTTATTTTCTTCATAGCAGCCTCTCTGGTGCTGTGTTTTGGATCTGCAACCAAAACAGTGTTGATAACACACCAATGTTTTAGCTATTGCTGAGCAGTGCTTACACAACATGAAGGCCTTTTCTGCTCTTCAGGCTGTCCTGCCAGTGAGGAGGCTGGGAACGGGGAAGAGGACAGGAAGAGACACATCTGAGACAGCTGACCCTAAATGACCAAGGGGACATTCCATACAACACCATGCTCAGCAATAAATGCCGGAGTAAGGAGGAGAAAGGGGAAACATTTGGAGTGATGGCATTTATCTTCCTACATAACTGTTAGATGTGATGTAGCCCTGCTTTCCTGGAGATGGCTGAACACCCACCTGCTGATGCTAAGTCGTGAATTAATTCCTTGTTTTGCTCTGCTTGTGGGTGCAGCTTTTGCTTTACCTATTAAACTGTCTTTATCTCAAACCATGAGTTTTCTCTCTTACCCTTCTGATTCCTTCTGCCATCCCACTGGCATGGGTTACAAAGCAATCCCACAACATCCATATTCACTGCAGAGACATAATCACCTACATTCCTCCTCTACATACTGCCTTCCCTCACTCCCTCTGCAGGTTATGTACATCAGACCAAGCAGATTTTTATGCTGCACTATTCACACCTCTCTTACCTACAGAGAGCCTGTCTGTCCACATTCAAACCTTAATATATTGGTAGGAACAGCCTACCACACAAATGCAGCTCTAGTCTAGGATGATCCCCTAGTTTTACTGTAACAATATTATCAATCTTCGGAGCAGAACTTTTTGTGGACCTCTTCTGTGGAACTTAAAAAGAAACCATGGGAAAGAACAGGCTGAAGAAGACAGACAAAATCAGGGCTTTCCTCCACTTTAAGCTCCAGTGGCATAGACACAAATCCTTCCCAAAAATGCCCAAGACCTGCGTGCCAGGCTAGCTACACCCCAGTACTGTACTCTCCCAAAGTCTCAGCAAACAGCCCACACCTCAGAGTTCTTCAATACCCTTCCTTGAAGCTGGGTTTGGGCCAATACACAAAAGAGAAGGTATCTGTGCTCTGTGAGATGTTTAACACCTGCTCTTTAAAAGACAGAATGACTGTATTTTCTCCATCAGTGAATAAAAACTATAAAATAATTTAGCTGTGAATGGAATTCATGAGGTCATTTAGACTAACCTAACGTTTTAATCAGATCTAATTAGACCAGGCTGCTCAAGGCTTTGTTCAGGTGCTTTGAGCACCTCTAAGGGATATTCCACCATCTCTCTGAGGAACAATTTGGTCCAGTATTCGAAAGTTTTCTTATTTTTAACCAAAAAATAACTTATTTATATCCAATCCAAATGCATCATGCCACACATTTGAGGCTTAAACATGTTTTGCATCTTTCTAAAGGTTTGTCCTTTCTTCCTAAAACTATGGCAGTCTCCTTCAAGATGATACTAAATTAAATATAATTCAAACTAACATTCCAGCATGACAGACAATAACCAACACTCAGACATCATTATATCAGCCACATGTGACTGGGAAAGGAAACAACAAATTTATTTTTAAATAGTGTTCTTCACAGCTATTTTAACTAGATTTGTGTTTCAAAAAATGGAGAGCAAGTTCATGGCTTTATTGTGTAAGTTTTTTTTCCAAAGTTTCTCGGTAGTTTCTGTAGAAAATAAGTTGTTGCTGTAAAATATTTTTCCTCAAAAACACCATTTTCTTCAGATGCCAGAAGACAAATGGACTACCAAAGTAGTCCACTGCATTTAGTCTGGAATATAGAATTGAGAGTATGGGTTCAAAGTAGGATTAAGGGTGCTTGAGAAGTATCAATTCTCAAAATTTACTCTCAAAGCTTTGCAGGAATCTCAAGCATGTGATCTTGTCGGGTTTTTTTAAAGTCTCATTTAAGGTCAACCACTTGACAGAATATTTTTGCTTCATAAATATATTTTTGGAGTAACCTTTTTTTAAGAAGAGATTCCATGAATACCCAAACTCCATGGAAATTGCAGTGAACAAGGCAAGTGTGAAGGGCCTTCTTTCAAAGGCTGCTTTCTACATGCTACAGAACACCCAGAAAAGTGAACCAAGGCTTCTTAGTCTTTGTTAATGGAAACAACAGTTACCTTCTACTCAGAACACAGAAGAAACTCTCAGCAGTTGTGGTACATTAACCTTGGCTGGCCATCACACACCAACCAAGGAGGAGAAAATAAGGTGAAAAAAACCTCATGGGTCAAGATAAAGGCAGTTTAATACAGAAAAGCAAAGGCCATGTGCAGAAGAAAGAAGAAAAATATTTATTCACCCATCAGCAAGTGATATTCACTTCCTGGGAAGTAAGGCCTCAGTACACATAGTGGTTGCTCTAGAAGACAAACACCTTAACAACAAATGCTCCCCATGCTCTACTTTCTTTTAGCTTTTATTCCATCACTTTTTATAGCACATCCCTGTGGTTGGTTTGGGTCATTGTCCTGGCTACATCCCCTCCCAAACTCTTGCCCACCTCCAGCCTAGTGGCCTTTGGGTGAGGCTGTAGAGACAGCCTTGATGCTGTACTTGCACTGCTCAGCAACAGTTGAAACACCAGTGTTATCAACACCCTGGCAGCTGCAAAGCACAGCACCATGAGGACTGCCACACGGAAAGTTAACTCCATCCAGGCAAACTCAATACAGCAGTTCAATATTTAAAGTTGAGAATAACTCAGCTATCACTTGGCAATGAGAACAAAGACCAAAAAGCCTACACCCGGTGTCTTATTGGCATCTCTCTTTCGTTTAGGAGGGGAGCTCAAATGCACAAGCATACTTCTGCTGAAGATGTAAAAGGTGAACATTAAGTGTGGCATTTGCTGTGTTTAAAGGGATATTTTTGTTATTCTAAAGGTAACAGGCAAGTATGCCATGGGTACATACTTTAATGGGAAAAATCAGTCCCTATATATTATAAAAGCATCATTAGTCGTTGATTGTTTCTATAAATTGTTGTGAATCACAAATTTAAATCCAAATGACTGAAGCACACATTACAAGGAGCTTATTTAAAATGATCACTCAGTCCCAGTTGCCACTCATTGCCATGTTTTGAATCCCCTGCAAGTTCAGCTGCATTCAGGAATACCAGGCTACATAATGAATCACTTCCATTTTCTTTTGCAGAAATTCCTATAGGACTACTACTGCCAGTGAAGGCCTGTTCTATGAAGCTTTATTCATTTTTGTTCAAACACTTCAGTAAAAATGCATTAGACTCTTGTTCCCCTCTCCTTAAAAAGGAGGAGGGAACATAAGAGTATAGCAATCGATAGCCAAATGTGGAATATCCCATTCCTTTTCTCATCTATGCAACAGAGACAGGTCCCCACTCTTAATCAATATATTTTAACACAAAATCATAGTCAAGTACAGCTTTCAGAAACAGAACTGCTTTTTTACCAAACCACAACTGCAAAGTTAGTTGCCTAGCAACACTGCCTCTAAGTATCATGCACAGCTGTCCACAGCTCCACTCTGACAGGGATTGAGCTACAATTTCTACCTCTTTTTTCTCCATGGTCTACAGGATGCAAACACCTCTCCTCAAGAAAGGAAAAGAGCAATTGACAGTTTAGAGTTCCTGAGATAGGCAGAATGCTGACCTGTGCAGTTCTCACTTCCCCCATAAAACTTGTCACCACTTCCATCAGCTACAGAATCAGTGCTCTCTATATCCACATGTGCCACAGACTTGGAGCACGAGGATGTTCTCTGAAACTCTAAGTTCTTCCTCCTCTTCTAATCTTTAGCTCAGAACAGAAAAGCATCTGGCTTCTCTGTTCAGAAGAAACCAAATCTACTCATCAGTATTTTGGACAAGCAGGAAACAAAGCAGGAACTCAGGTTCTCTCAGTTGGGTTGCTTCATAGCACCAAGCAGAAGCTCCTTGAGAGTATGTACTCAGACATACAAGTTAAGCACCTAAGGGAAAGTAACAAGTGATCCAGACAAGACAGTGGAAGAAAAGCAGGAGTTAGCATTATGTCATAGAGCCTACTGTAAACAAAGATGAATACAAACAGGTATCCATTCAAATCTTAAATATGTCAAGTTATCACAAAGAAAATAAAGCAGTTTTGTTTGAATGGCTTTTTGTGAAGCCATTCAAGAGAAAAATGTTAAGAATAACATTGCTCAAGCTCTCAAACATTAATCAGATAAGAGGCCAGAATGGAAGAAAAACAGGAATATGTAGTAGTTTCTCTTTTGCCCCAGTCTTCCAGGGGACATAATTTTTAGACATAATATGGAGTTCAAACCAGCAGTTTTAAGATCCAGGGAAATTTCTGGCACAAGGGACAAGCTCTAAACAATTTTCTATCAGCTCTATGAGGCAGTTTAAGTAGTAAAAGTATTCTCCTAGCTGGATTTGAACAGAATTTCAGTCAAACAAGACATCAGTAACCCTTCTAGCATTGTGTATCAATTCCCACTTGCTTCAAATAGCTAGATTTGGTCCTTTTTATCTCTGGATGCACAAATCACAGCGAGATTCCTATACTTCCTGAAGAGCTAAGGCTCTACTACAGCCTATATTTACTGCTGTTTAATCACCTTTCTTTTTCATAAGAGACTTCAACTTTAAACAAAAGAACCTACTTTTAAATCTACGTAGGCTGATACTTGCACTAGGGAGAAAAAAAGAAAAAAATTTACATGGTATCTGGAGCGGGACTCCATACCACCTTGTACGTGATGCAACAACTGAATTGGATCTGAAGTAGCAGAGACTGGAAGGGACCCCAGGAGTTCAGCTAGTCCAAGCCCCTGTGCTCAGAGCATAGAAAATACAGCAGGTTGCTTCAGGCTGTTCCAAATCAGATTTTCAGTATCTCCAGGAAGGGATACTCCACAGCCTCTCCAGGTAACCTACTCCAGTATTCAACATCTCCAGAATAAAGTTTATTCCTATGTTTCAGTGCAATTTCCTGTGTTTCCATTTGTGTTCATTGCCTTTTGGTCCTATCACCAGATATCACAGATAAGTCTGCCTCCATCACCTTTACTCTGTCACCAGTATTTATACACCTTGATAAGATCTCCCCAGCAGCCTTCTCTCCTCCAGGCTAACCAATCCCAGCTCTCTCAGCCTCCCCTTGATTGTTAGGCACACAGTCTCTTCACCTTCGTGCCCTTTTGCTGGACTTGCTACAGTCTGTCCCTGTCTTTGTACCGTGGAGCCCAGAAATGGACACAGCACTACATACGCAGTCTCACCAGTGCTGAGGAAAAAGGATTGCCTCCCTCCAGACACTGTGAACACACTCCTCCTGAAATTCAATCCAATATGTTGTTTGCCTTCTTTGTGGCAAGGGTGCGTTGCTGACTCATGACCAATTTTTGACCCACAGCACCTCCTCTGCACCCCTAGCACCCTCTTCTCAAGGGGCGGGGCTTTGCATTTCTCTTTGTCGAACCTCGTAAGGTTCCCGTTGGCCCATTTCTTCCACCTGTCTACTTTTCCGCTCTGAGTAGCCGTGCATCCTCCTGGGCCACCTGTCTCTGCTTCCACCTCTTATATGCTTCCTTCTTATGCCTGAGCTTTCTCAGAAGCTGCTTGTTCATTTAAGCAGGACCTCTGCCGCCTTTGCAAAATTTCCTGTTCACTTGGATATACCACACTAGAGCTTAAAGCAGTTAACCAGCTCTCCTGAATCTCTCTATTCAGAACCATCTTCCAAATGATTCTTCCAAGAAGATCCCTGAACAGAATACAATCTTCCTTCCTGAAGATCACAGTTGCAATCCTACTCTTTGCTTTGCTGTTTCCTCTTCAAATCCTGAACTCTTCCATTTCACAACCACTGCAGCCAAGACTATTCCTAACCTTTACATCCTCAACCTGTCCTTCCTTGTTTGTAACAGGTCCTCAACCACTTGTATTGAGATGTGGTCATCAAAGCATTCCAAAAGTCTCCTTGATTACTTATTCCATGCTATGCTGTTACTCCAGAAAATAACCAGGGTGGTTCGAGACTCCCGTGAGCATCAAGGCCTGTGAAGGTTAGGCTTGAGTTATTCAATGAAATCCTTGTTACTACTTCTTTCCTTATCCAGTGTGAAGCAGATACACACACCACCACCCATGACGGTCTGGCCTCTAATTCTGACCCAAAAGCTCTCAACTGGCTCATTAACCATCTCTGGGCAAAGCTACAGGTAGCTCCACTGCTCTCACAGCAAATGGCAATTTCCCTTTATCACCATCCCAGCCTGCCCTTCCTAAGAACCTGCACTTATCCACTGCAGTCCTCCAGCTGCATGAGCTATCCCACTCTGCAATGCCAATTAAAAACATGGCTCAGTCTTAAATAATTTTTACTTTTCCATAATATCTAAAAACAACTTATTGACAGGACAGTAAAGGTAGATTCAACTAGTCATGGGTTTCATAGGATAACTCTTTAAGAACCTCAACATAAGAATAAGATATCACCAAAACACTTTACCTGTTCACAAGGCAAAGTCATTATGCCTTTGAGAATTTCGTTGTGGCCACAAGAGAACAAAATGAAGCATCTAAGTTCCTAATGTAAAGCTGAATCATACCCAAATGAACCTTACCGAGCTAGTCTAGGACAATGTGACACCTGAGCTAAATCAACTGCTGACTACTCCCTGAGTAATGTCTGATAATTGACTCTTAAGTCCTACAGGGCACATGCATTAAAGAGGGAGTCACCTCTCCAGGAAAAGGTACCTCCCTATAAGTCTGCATATCATATAGATATATCTAATTGCTTCCTCTGTATCGTGTACAAAGACCTCTTAAAGCTGCAGCACAGTTGCTCTTTCTTTACAGCATTTAGATCAAAGAGGGCAGATTCACAAGACAGCATCATTCCAATACACAAAAGGAAATTTAGGACCAAAGGAAAGACCAGTTGGTGTAAACAGCTTCCTGCAGTGGCAGCTTTTTCATGTCACTAGAGAGTGGCAGAACCACAGCTTAGGTACCATTTGGAGACACACCTGTAGCCCTGACCAAAAGGACTGAGGTGTTTTGCACTCCAAAAGGCAAGAACATGGTCTTATCAATACTAATGATCACTTTTCAGGAACTGTCCCACCTTTATGGTTCACACAACGGAAACAGCTTAGACTGCCAATGACTTCTCAATGTAGAGCAGCAAACTAAGCATGTAAGGAATTCTGCATCTGTATAATACACCCCAGAGAATCTAAAATTTGCAGCATAATAAAGAACCAAATCCCACAAATATTTTTACTAGTAGTCACAGAAATAATTAGGTTGAAAGGGACCTCCAGAAGTCACCTACTCCAGCCTCATGTCAAAGCAATGCTAAGTTCAAAGCTACATCGTGCCACTTTGGGTCTCGTGCAATCAATTTCAGTTAAGTCCTGAAGAATGGAGACTGCGTCCACAAATACCATTTTAAGGACTTGGGTAAAAAGCCTTCAGACTTTGCAAATAACTCTGTTCTATTACAAGCCAAGCAGATTTCCTGGGACTTTTTGAAAGTATTTTTGTGATCTGTAAGAGTCAAGAGATGGAAACAAATCCCTTCCTTATAAGCACCACTAGAGTCACCCAACACTGCAATACCCAACCCACTCAGAGTGGTTCTCTAAGTTCTAAGCTAAAACTGCCACACTATTCTCCCAGCAAGTGAGGCCCTTTGTTTGGGGAAGACAATTACCACTTTCAGGGCTGCAACAGCAACTAATTCCTGATACCTAAGTTTCAGTCTCATCCAACCAGTGTCAGCAACAGGTAAGAGCATATAGAACAAAAACAGAACACTGAGGTAGTTTTATTTAGTAGCAGGGAATCAGGAAAAAAAACTAACTGGTTATACAGTATAAAGAGAGACTGAAGGGAGTCTCTGATCCCTTAAGGTCTTTGAAGGCACTATCTTAACAAAGAGGCCAGAAAAACAAGAGTGTAAGTACCAAATAATCACTAATTATAGTAAGGAACTGTATCACTAGAAATTCTAGAGTTCAACATAGATCATTCCAGTTGCAAAGTTTAAGTAAGACTCACCCTGAATCAAAATGGTTTGCCTTCATTATTCCTTAAGGAAGGATATTGCAAAGCCTCACTGGACAGCTAGAGGCTTCCAATTGTTGCATCTGTCAATTCATATTCCAGTCTGTTATGCTCACACAATTTTTACCAATTTTATCTCCCAGCAGCAATACCAACCTTGCAACAGAAACACACAGAGAAGTACTAGCAATTTCTTGATCCAAGTGACCTGCAGTAACATCTGATATTTGCAACTATGGTCACTGGCACAGAATATCCACAGAGCACTAAACCTACTGGTCAGTTACTACTTTGTGTTTACTTCAATACAGGGCTAGAAGTTGCACTGGAGATGTGTGGAACTGACCTCCAACATAATCCAACTGTCTTCCATTGCCCATAGTGCCCTACTTCAAGAGTTCCTTCACCTTAGGAGGAAGACAGGGAAGAACTTCACCTGAGGAGGTACAGCAGCCAGGCCTTGTCCCAGTGTGAGCTCTGTTGATGAGCTGTCCCGAAGCTTTCTTACACTGTAAGAAGCAAAAGCTGAAGCCTTGCAGGAGCTGGAGGCAGTGGGTTATAAGCTATCCACCTGTTTTAGGTTAAATCTTGAGGAAGCAGTACACTATTTATTAAAGTATACAGGCAAGATTAACACCGTGGAAAGAACACACATCAAACAAGTAAAGAGCAAAAGAAGCTTCACAAAAAGCTATGATCACACACAAATATTTCAGTTGATCTCCCAGACACAGAAGAGATTCCGTACAACACTTAAATTGTAAAAAAAAAATAAAATAATAATAGCACCTTTAAACATACCTGGAATATTCCAGATTTCTACTGATAGCTAGTTTACCCACTTATTTAAACTAGATTTCTTGTTCCTCTACTGCTGAGAGACTTTCTGTTTGGGATTGGCCAATTATTAGGGAAGTTAAAATTAGGTTTACTTAAAGCCAAAACTGTAACAATTGGTTCTAGCTAAACAAATTTCAGTACTGCAGTCTTTCCTGTGCAGTCTCTCCCCACACCCCTACGAGCCTGTACCTTTCACTTTTCAGACAGAGAAGACCAAGTCTTCAGTTACATATAGATATTCAATGACTGTACAGTATAACTCTAAGTATTGAAAAGTATTTTCATTACTATTATAACCAAAATAAAGCAATTTTACTCTCATTGAACAACCAACAGCATCCATGTGCTAGGATTGTGGTACCAGATCATTTAAACATGTTTCAAGCACTACCAGGCATGAAGTAAGTAAGTACTAAAAAAAAAAACCAAAACCCCAAAAAACAGACTACTTCCTCCGATACAGAAATTGATTCACTTTTTCTGAAGGCCCCAAACATCTACAATTGTTTATACTAAGGTCTGCAAGCTTACAATTGGTTACAGTTTTAAAAAATTGGAAAGCAGCTGACAACTCAGGTAATTGCCTCCTTGACAGAGAGATGAATTTACAAGCAGACTTCAGTAGTCAATCCATTTGTACTAAAGACAAATAAATCCAAATCATAACAAACACAAAGTGTATGTCAGAGAACATTCACACTGGTTTCAAACATTGTTAGGGACAGCAATCAGTATTATGTTCCACATTTGCAGAGACAATCAAGAACACTTCACCAACACTGATTGTCTTCAATTTATAGGCCTGCTTGCTTAGGTGCACCGACCTTTGATTCTGGTGAATCTTGTCCCCTTCTAAGAAAAAAAGCATCTCCTTTTGTGCTCCATCACACACTTTAAATTCTAAGTACTTGATTCAGTACTGTTTAATATCAGCATCCAAGTAACACCAGCCTTGCTGCCCAGCAATAACAACACAGGAGACTTCTGGCATGTTATAAGTAGGTATTAACTACACAGAAATAGCAAATTATATCCCCTATAGTCAAAGGGTCCCTGACTGTTATTAGCAGGTTTTTTATTTTGGCTCCATCTGACAGATCTCTAAGAGGTATTATTGCTTAAGGGACTCAAATATCAGCATTGAAACAACAACAAAAAAATGCATTACCTTCTCTCTACAGCGAAAGGGAAGAAAAATTCACATGCTTTACAACAGCTTTCAGCATAGTCTACACACCTGACATAGCTACAGATTTATCCATCTATTTCCCTCTCCTAGATCCTTCCAGTTCCTACCAGCTTTACTTAGATATACAAAGAAAAGGATCACAAAGGAATTTCAGCTGCCTCTCTTTGAAAACTTCGGGGTGACTTAAGCTACTGCCAACATATCCTATTATTTCCCACAAATATCAGAAACAGAAGTGTAACAACTTTCCAGTAGCATAACACTGGGAAGACATTTACTGCCTTATGTAAGTAACTGTAACTGCTGTTCAGACAGGGATGTAAAGAACAGGCAGTACACAGACAAGCACTGCCTTGTCAAATGTCATCACAACCTCCCCACTCTTCCAAAAGTCTCACTGATTGCAAAAACAGTTCCAGAACCTTTGATTTTTAGGCTTCTTTCCCACAGAGTGTCATCTACTCTTTCTGACAGCTGTAAGATTTACAGTTTGAAGGTGACATATGGCAACCACCGTATGGCCCTACAACAGGTAGTTTCCAAATCGTTTTAGCAGTGACAATCAGATTCACAGCAACTATTTTAACAGGCAAAAGGCAAATACAGAATAAAAACCACTTCCAAAAATTGTTGCCAGAGTCAGTAATCCTAATTATTACTTAATGCTACTCTGGCAGATGTGTCCTCAGCTGCATTCTACACCTTCCAAAGCCATCTAACATGTCTGCATACCACATACTTGAAAAAGTAGATCGGAAACCAAAGGATTGTTTTGTTCTTGATACAAGACCACTATTAATGACAGGAAGATTATTTTGAGGAAGACCAAGAAGTAACTTTTTGAATTCTTACACAGAGCAAGCAAGCATGTGATAATACAGGAAAGGTGCATGCTTCAAATCTCCTCACAGGAAATACAGATGGTGGTCCTATACCCGAGAGCAAGGAGAGCTAACTCAGTAACTTAGGAGTGACAGGATGGTAGTAAGTTTTGATGACCATCTTTTTGATGCAAGAAGTACAAGCCAGAGGAGAAGCCTTAATGATACTGAGGAAGAGTTCAACAGTGGCATCACTGCAGATACAACGACAGTAACAAGTGGTAAATACGGTAATAGGATCAGATTAAATTTTTTAGGGTCAAGAAGATATTTATAAGATTTTAATTACACCTAGCTACTTAAGAATTCCTGAAGGCTCAAAGAATAGCAGCTAAAACAAATATACAAGCATAATCTGCAAAATTTCCACAACCCTTAGATGCAACTATCTGGACAGAAGCCTAGGGTGAATATAATACCTCAGGTTTAAGAAAGACTGTAACACCTAGGGTGAGAGAAAGGAATTAAGGATGACAGCTTTGGTTAAGAACTCATGCTGAACTGATAGCTATCTGAAAGATCATACTGAAAACAATGTTTTTAAACAGTGCCAGAATAAGACCCAAGATGCAAATGCAACACAGTTAACACAACCAGAGTTAATCCTGAAGACAGTGTTACCTCACAATTAGATGAACAGGAAAAAGGCAAAAAAATACAACTCAGGGGATCCTACTGAGCAACAGAGAAGAGAATGACAGACAACGGAACAAAGTTCACACAAGAGAGGGAAGTAACAGAAACTAAAGCAGACAATATTTCAAAGAAAACAGAATAAATTACACTAACAAAAGGAAAAACATGCTTCTTACAAAGCATGAACTAGGACTGGCAGAAGTCCTAAATATTTTGTCATGAGTGGTTTCATGTTCATGTCTGCAGAATCCAGGATGAAGAGGCTCCCTACTGGAAGTGGCAAAAGGGAACTCCAGACTAATGACAAACATGACCAGAGATGAAAGGGATGCTGTTAGTGTTGCAAGAGGTGAAGGAGACTGTCACAGTCTGGGGAAAGTCACACAAAGACCTGACAGACTCTGGTTAGCTTAACAGAACCATGTTAATAGCTACTGCCTCAGACAGCACTGCATTCCAGGACTAGCAAAACTACAGCTTTGTCAGACAGCAGCAAGTCATGAGTACTCAAACACCACGGATTAAATGTGTAACATATTAGGAAAAAACTGCTAGCTGGCTGCAGATTTTTCACTTATTTTGCTAACATGAAGTTTCAACAAAGACTGATATAACAAGAAAGAGCTCAACAGTGGCATTACAGGCTCATGACAAGCTTGATTTTCAACTAAACAATTGATCTTGGGTTTTTTTCTGAGCTATGTCTTCTGGAAGTATACAGAAATCCAGACTTCAGGACATAGTGAAAGCATGTCAACTTGTTCACACAACTCTCCTTCCTGGAAAGAAACTTCATTAACTTAAGGAAAGAAATCTACAAAGACTGAGCATATATGACCATCTCTCAGTCAAGCACCTCTAGAACAGCTGCAGCTAAAGCAACTTTATCATTCCACACACTCCTCTCCATCTATAAAAAAACATACACTTAAATACAATACAGGCAAAGTCAGATAGCACTATAAATCTAATATGACAAAAAAGACTTAAGAGTTGCTAGAACAAGATGAAGAAAGTAAAAATTAAACTTGAAGAGAGAAAGAGAATAAATAAACAACCCATAACTCCCTCAAATTGCATCACCCAGTATTTTCAGGCCAGCTTTCCTGGAGGACCAGCAAAGGAGAAGCGGGGTTGAGCAAAAGAGAAAAGCAAGAAGCCTTCAGAAGCGCCATCAGATCTGAGTTAAGTAAAATAGTTTACTAGAAGGATGGAAACTGAATTAAGAGGTACTAGCAGAAGGCAGCCAGGTCAAGATTGGTAGGTCCTCCAGAACTTGAACAGAAAAGAACCAAATTCAAGATACACTGAAGCTTGATCTTACAAAGCAAAACACCAAAGAAAAGAACAATTAATAAAAATACATTTTTATACATTAATTAACACAAATATAAGGAAGAGGAAGATGAAAGTGTCAGCACTGTTGAACTGAAAAGGCAAAAGATACCAAGCACCAAGGACTACGGAGACTTACAAACAATACTTTGACCAAGTGATGGTTAGAAAGAGGAAACTCAGAAGGTAGAACAAAAAGTAATTGGAGAATTCCAGACTGATCTTGAGCAACACAGCTCTAAGGCCTATGCTATAGAACAATATATATAGGAAATTCCATCAGCAAGCAACTCAGAGCAGCATTCAGCACAGAAATCTGAAGTGCCAATAACGCACAAAACATACAAACATGTTTTTTCCAGAAAACCATCAGTTACAATGAGTCTTTTACATGATAACCAGAAGTCAGGAGGCAAGAAGAACTGTACTAGAAAATGTTTAAGAAGAGTTACAAAACATAAAGATCTTTTACCTTTGGTGCAATTCACATCATATAATTCTTAGGGTTATATCTTAAGAAAATACAGTCCTGTTTCTGATTGTTCAAGGCACTGCATGTCTTATGTTAGTGGCAAAAAAAAGCAACACATGGAGATTGGAAAGAGAATTTACAAACACAGCGCCATTTCTGGTTGCTCAAACAAAGCTCACTGTACTTCACCTCCACTCGAATGGAGAAGGACTGAACAAGGCAGCTCTGACTAATCATACAGTGTGAACCCCTGGTCGTTATTCGGGAAGCATTATATTTAATAATTTACTGTGCAGTCACCTTATTTAGCATAAGATCTTAATTAATTGACTCTAGATGAAAGAGGGATGTGCTACGTTTTTCTATTTCAAAGCTACAGAATCCAAGGTAAATACAAACACAAATATATATCTGCTTTTGTGTAGGAAAGAAAACCTACTAGACCAAAGCAATGTAAGATTTGACAGCGATATAATCTTTAAAATTTCATTCATCACCAAAGCTACATCTGTGACACATTTAATCAGACACAGACAGCCAGATTCACAGAGCCTGGCATTTTGACGAAGTCAGCATCGCAGGGTATATTGTTCTGGACAGTCGGCATTCAACTCATCTGGCATCTACCCCTGGCACTGCCCAGTCCCTTCCCGAAGGCCACAGCCCGCTCTCAATCGATACCTGGCAGCGCAGGAAGCGGACGCGGCCGTGAAACTTCAGGAAAGGGCTGGGCCAGTCATTGCATAAAGCCCCAGCTGGGGGTTCCTCGCTAGAGGACAAGGCAGCTACAGCCCAGCCCATGAAGGAGCGGGAGGCGGCCGGCACCGAAAGGACAGGCTGTCTGCCCGCCCGCACCGCCGCTGCCCCGGGCCCGCCCATCCCGGTCCCGATCCCGGCTGTCGCCCCCCGGGCCAGGGACCGGGAAGGGCCGCCCGCCGTGCTCGGCCGCCCCTGCGGACGTGGCGCGGCCCCTCCCGGTCCTCGCAGCCCCGAGCAGGACCCGCGGGGGCAGCGCCGCGCCCGGGCGGCCCCTCGTCCCCTGCCCCGCGTACCCTTGGCCTCGCAGTCCGCGCAGTACTTGTTGTCCTCCTCCCGCAGCAGCTTGGCCAGGATGGCCTGGTGCTGCTCGTTCTGCTTCTGCGCCTTCTCCCGGCAGGAGCGGGTGGCCATGGCGCGGCTCGAGTGGGCCGGGAGCGGGACCGGGAGCGCTCCTGCCCTGGCGCGGCCACGGGAACCGGCGGCCGCGAGCGCTGACTTCCTCAACCGGAACTACTTGCGGACGCGGACGCATCCGCCTGCCTCTCTCCCTTCCCGCTGCTCCCCGCGCGCGCGCACACGACCCTCCCTCAAGCAGCCCCTTATGCCGCGAGAGACGAAAAATAGTCCGCCGCGTCCCAAATGCCGCGCTGGGATGTCGCCCCTTCCTCGGAGATCTTCCCAAAGAGCGGAAACGCCCGCCCTGGCTTTGGAAGGGCACGGAGGGGCGGTGCCCAGCCGAGTGGAGTCACCTGTGCCCAGCAGGTGAAATATCCATCCGCCGGAGGGTGACCCCACCCTCCAGGTGTTGCCCGGGGGGAGGGCGGAGCCCGGCGCGAGCGCCGCGGCGCCCCGGCCCGCTCCACTCCGGCCGTGAGGGGACGGGTCTCTGGGCTGTCCTGGAGGCCGCGCTGCTCCATGTGGCAACAAGGTGGCAAGTACCCCGAAACACACAGCCAAGGGATCTGCCAGTGTCCGTGGGATTGGGACTCCCTGTGTCTTTGAGGCAGGTGTCTCTTTCTTCAAGCCGCTGCTGAGGGAATAAAAATAAGCTCTTACAGCCTCTTGACTGAACAGATACTGCCATAGCCTTAACTTGCCCTCTGAACTTTCTCCAAGAGTACGTGTTTCTGTCTGAAATAAAACATTGCAAGCAGCAGAGACCATACAATGAGGAGACCGAGGTGGTGAGATGCTCCCACCGAGGTGGTGAGATGCTCTGAGGAACGCAGAGCTGGATCCTGAGGCTACTCTGTGGGTTGGACACAAAGTACCTGCAGAAGGCACAGCCCAAGCTGATTTTCTGGGACCAAGGCTGGACCTCAACACTTTGTACCATGTCTATATTGCCCCCTTTCTCCATTTTGGATCATGTCCCTTCACCTCTCTTGACTACTGTGTTGAGTCTGTTCACCAGTAACATTCTTTTTTATCAAATCAATTCTAGCTTGTGGTTTTTTGCCTCTGATCCAACCCTTCTGGAAAGAGCTGAAGCCTATATATAGCCTATAAAATACTTAAGTGAGGCAGATGGAATTTCAGGTCTTTTCTCTCTCAGCCATTAAATTACTGAGTCATTCTCCATATCTTTCTTTTTTTCAGTTCCAGTGGTGAACTAAACATCCCCTAGGTTTGGAAGAGTTACAACAGAAAAAACTGAGAATAATGCACAGCAAGTTAATTAGTAGCTAGCTAGCACCCAAAATGGGAGAATGTGCTTAGATTTCCCTCAAATAGAGAGTTAAAATCTGCCCATAGAGTGTCCTGGCCAGTGAGCTACTGGGTGTGAGGCTGCAAAATGAGAATGTGGTATAGACACATAATTTCAACAGAGGGTTTAGCATCCTATTTGGAGCAGGCATTAAGGGTTAAAACCAGAAATACAGAATGGCAACAACAAAGCTGAGCTCCAGCTGCCTTACTGCAGTGTCTAAATCCAGATTTGCTACACCAGAAGGTGTGCAACACAAACGTTGTACTCTGATATTTGCCATGAGTCCCTTGCCTACAGACTTGATTATTGGGGCACAATAGTCCTGGCTGCTTAAACATGACATTAAATAGGATTGACTTCTTCTAGCTGAATATTTACCTACAAGCATACAACTTTTTTCTAGCCTAAAGTGGTTTTAATTATTGGATTTTTTTTGTAGAGAAAACCAGTTTCAGCTAGAAGGGCAGCCTCTGCTCCTTACTGTTATTCCAGGACTCAGAGCAAGAGAAGTGGGGAGGAATTCCCTGAGAGAAAAGGATATTAACTTGCCTCTCATATGCCAAGTAACCAGCAGCACTGCCATTTTACAAGAAAATAGTAGTTGCTTTTGTACATGACGGACTTAACCTGTAATTTACATGTAGGCTGAAATTGTCTTCCATACTGCCAGAAAAAACCTACACAAGTGCAGACTAAGTATATTGTTTGATGTGCACTTTTGCCCTTAGTGCCTTAAAACTAGATATCTTGATTTATATGGAATATCCTCTTCTAACTGTCAAACATGAAGATGCACTTTCTGTGTTCAGGTCTGAAAATTATCCTTTCCTTCTAAATACTTCTGCTTCTAGTAGAAACACGAAATCACCTGCTTCACCAGGGGGCTGAGATGAACAGGTTATTAATATTTTAATAGATAGCGCTTTGAAAACAGCGTGCTGTAAATACACTATTAGGTGTTTCCCTCAGAGTTCAAATGAATCGAAGGAGGACAAAAATGTATCCCTTCTGTGCCTTTGCTGCTTCTTCTAGATCCTAAAGAGAAGCAGAGTGTTGTAGATGTGAAGTTACTGCCCGAAGCATTTTTCAGAGAGAAAAAAAAGGAAGAAAAGATGTCTTTCAGGATACAGTATGATTTACAGAATGAGTCAAGGTCTGCCCACACCATGCCGTGACATGTAGTGCAGAGAGGCCAGAGATGTCGCTCCTTCAGAAGAAGATATGTAGTTGTCATGCTGAGCCTGTCAGCTCAGTGCCCTTTGCTTCACCTTTCATTAAGCCCTGCAGAGCACAACCTATGCAATCCAGTTTTGGAATTCTTTAAGTACATACTCCGTGTTTCAAGACCTGTATCTTCAGAAGTGAGTAAGTTTCATGTGGCTAACTGAATTTTCCATAAAGTAACTTAAACACTGGACTTCTGCAGTTTCCAATGCTAGAGATTGTGTTGTGTTCAGTAAAAGCAAAGATTTGCCCAGCATGAGAAAGATCTCTCCCTAATTGTCACTACTTGTCATCCTGTAGGCTATTTCACTGTTTTGCAGGGATACCTACAGACAGACAGCTTGTGAAGTTCATGTTGGTTTATAATCTGATAGCTGAAATTCACTGAATCTAGACACTCACCTTATTCAGGAATCATCCCATAAAATGGCTTTAAATAGTATTTGCTAATCAGGACAGTATTAGCATAAATTTGACTTAATGGGGAAGAATACATCAGGTGCAAAGTTATTAACTGGATTGAAACCAGGTGTCAAAATAGCTGCATTTTTCTAATGCCTCATCCTCAAATATTGAAGTCCAGAAATAAACAGGGTTCCAGTTAGAGTTATTCAGTCGAGAATTTCTGATTCATAAGAAACCTTGGTGCTTCAGAGAGTTTCATGATCTTAAGTAAAAAGAAATATATACATATATATATATATATATATATATGTCAAACTTCCTGAGAAGGAACTCTTCCATGCTGGCTCTCCATGCTGTGGAGTCTGGGGTAACGTGGTACCTGAGTTCCTTGGCTGGCAGAGAATGGCAGAAAAGTTGACACTGGTTTTAGCAAACATTTTAGATGTGATTTCTATTACAGACTTAAGACACTCTTGAGCTATGAGCCAGTCACTCTGTCTACCCTTGATGGCCAGTGGAGAGAAAGAGACATTCCTGAAGGTGGTTTGTCACCCTCTCAGAGAGGTGTTTGTCTGGGGTGAGCTCAATTACCATCTGGAAGGACCTATGTTAGAAGGAGGTGAATGACTTTTCTGATCATTTGTGCCTCCTAATTGACTATAAAGGGTAGAGAGGGTGACCATCTTGTACCTGAGTGGGCAAAAGATAGACATTTAAGAAATGGATTCTCAGCATTGTTTTTAATTAATGAGAATTTTTCAGCAGTGTACTTTGTGTAGAAAAAGTCCTGCCCAGCTCTAGTTCTGACATTTTTAATTTAAAAAAAAAAGGAGAGGAAGTCATAGTAACATCACATTACATGAAATTACACCTCTATCAGGGAGTCTACAAGTATACCAAGGGTTTCCCCATATTCTTCTTATTTGCTTAAAAAGAAAAATACAGCCCCACAAACAAATTCAACAAAGTGTTTAAAAATGCAGTATTTTCTACCAAAAAAAAAAACCCTACACAAAAAAAACCCCCAAACCCAAAAAAGTCAAAACAAAACAACAAACACAAACAAACAAAAACAAAACAAAAAAAACAAAATACAACAAACCACAAACTTTGAAAATCAGAAAGTTTGGTTTTCAAAGCTCAATTTTAATTCTGTTTTGATAAACCTTTTTAATGTTAATATACAAACTACACGTATATTTGATCATAATACATTAATTTATGCTTTACAAAACTTAAGTTATACTGTACAGAATGTATTGATGCTATGAAAAGAATCTTTATGTGATGCAAAAGTTGTTGGGGACAAGACTGTCTAAATTATAGTTGAATATACTGTGTACACAGGAGAAACAAGATTATATCTCACTATTCCCAAAATGGGTATTCCACATTTGACAGCCTGGTAGTGTCACTGCAATTGGAATTCTGGTCAATAAGCATTGCAGGGTTCCCCAGGGGTGGCATGAGTCATGTGTTCTTACAGTTTGAGCACTTATTGCTTGGCCAATGAAGCAAACAGCTATAGTGTCACTCCTAAGATGGTTAAAAAGTATTAAAGCACCAATATTTATAGGTGAGGCTTGTTTCTGTACAGCAACTGGACCAGAGAGTTGAGATATCAGAGGTAGTAAATTTTTCCTCCAGTTTCTAGGTTCTTCCTTTACTTATGCAGAGACCAAGCACTTGGTGTTAGATCAATTATTGACATTATGACATCCCAGATAAGGCAGTCTAATTTCTATAGCTGCTGAGCATCTGAAATACATTGAAAGATTGTTATGTGATTTGAACTTCTGAAAATTAAGAGAGAAATTCTTAAAACTAGAAAGAGATCTCCATCTTTTATGAAAGTAGCATCCTACCATGTGAGGATGCTTCACCAACAGTCTTGTTTTCTTGATAGTTATTAGTCAATCTGCATTTTAATTGTAAATAGAAATTAATACCTGAGGGGGTAAACTGTAAATTAAATAGATGGATGCAGATGACTAAATACATTTCAATGACCTTTGCTCTCAGTCACAATTGTGTAAGCTCAGGAAAAAAATCCCATACTGTAGAGCTAATATGCATATATACAATTATGTTTTAAACTAGTGCATGTATTTAGCCACTATATTCTAGTGTGAATTATAGTGTAGGATAGTGTAGGTGTAGAATATAAGAATATGAAATCTCCATATGGTTCTGATGGAAGCACGGAAGAGATCTTAAAAATTAAATGCTTTGCACTTTCCAAACTCACAGAGTATTTTCAGCTATTTAAGGCTATTTGTATGTTTCAGTCTGAGTCTTCTCATTTCAATTCATCTCATTTAAAGATTAGGCTTTCTGAACAGAGAGACTGTTAGATGGAACTCTGTGAGTCATACATTTGGCTCAGTCAGGGTTTGAGGATTAGACTACCACCCTTAGGTATCAGTAGTCCTTGATATCTAGCCAAGAAGAAGAGCAATAATCAGATGTAAAATCAGTTGCAAAATCATAAATTTGAAATATCAAGGAAAAATATGAAAAGAAAATACAAAGAGAGAGAGCTGAGCTCCATTGTTATTACTGTTTCATGCACTTCTGTGCAATAGGTAGTCTTTGAAGGTTAAAAATGTTTTGTTGATGGGTAAATGACAGGATAGACACTAAAGCTAGGACAGTTTTTGATCTTCACAAATCTTAATTTTAGCTCTTCAACAATAGGAACTGTGATTCATATAGCTCATTCTTTCCCTCCAATGAAGTCATGAACTTGCAGAGAGCACGGGCTAAGGACTAGCTGATGAATTGCAACATTCAGACCATTGTAGACAAAATAGAATCTACATATACACAGCTTTTGAGATGGTTTTTCATCTGTAACATTATGTTTTTCCTTCTCTTTTTCGTAGTACTTTTAAAATACTAGCATAAATAAATCAGTCTATGTCTTTTCAATATCCCTTATGATGAGGAGTGATTAATAATTGTGTGCTATATCTTACCTGTTTGAAAGTCTGCAGTGGTCCTGCCAATGCTACCTATTTTTGTCTTAGTAGAATCTTTGTCAGAGAAGTGGAAAAACTGAAGATAAACATTTTAAATATTTTTGTTTTACTTTTGCTCCTTTGAGATAATTTCATACTGGGGGAGACTGAGGGGGGTAGGGTTATAGCAAATCATACTAGCTTCTGAGTGTCTCTGAAGTCCAGAGATGCTGAAGAAGAATAATTTCTACTTCAAAAGCTGGATATTTTTAGAGAGCAGTGAGTCTTTTATCAAGAAAAGAATGTCCATAGCACTCACAAACTGAGCTTATATCTGCAGGAAAATGTTTTTCTTCAGCCACTCAATACTCAAGAAATGAGAAAAGTGATTTGCCGTACAAAGGAAAAAAATAATCTCTTCCTTCAGCCCTTCTCTGATCTATCACTTGAGGAAAAACATAGTTGAATGTGTTCCCAGAGCAGTGGCTACATATGACAGCTAAAAAATCTCCTGTGTGGCTGCCTCTTGAAGCATGAAGCCAGTGATGGTTGATAAGATCTTTTTAACTTGTTTTTTTGTACAAAAACTTGCAGTTATACTGCACAGGAAGTGTGATGTCAGGAGAGTATGAGCTCTGGCTCCAGGAATTTGCAGCTCTTGAAGAGCTGTGTGGCCTTACGCAGCGTGTGCAGGATAACAGGAAATCTCTGCACAGGCAGCTGACTGGGATTTGCTCCAGCTCGCTAGTTTGCTTCAACTTTTTGCTGCCTCCCTTTAGGCTGACTCTGGAATTCCTTCCAGATCAGACCAAGTTTTCACAGAATAGGGAAGTTTGTGTGGAAACTCCCTTGTAACTGTATTGCTTTTTAACAGGAGTTCTTTCTCTGTACGGAATCTATGTTGGTCCTTTGCTCCTCAGCCCTTTCCTTTTTCCTTTCCTTTTTCCTTTTTCCTTTCCTTTTTCCTTTCCTTTTTCCTTTTTCCTTTCCTTTTTCCTTTCCTTTTTCCTTTCCTTTTTCCTTTCCTTTTTCCTTTCCTTTTTCCTTTCCTTTTTCCTTTCCTTTTTCCTTTCCTTTTTCCTTT